>NC_090436.1:997624148-997924948 GCF_031143425.1 Pleurodeles waltl
CTCCACTGGCTCTGGAGGGGGACTGGTGCCCAGAGTGCTTCATCCTGTGCAGGACAGAATGAGTGGATGCATGTCTCCACTGGTTCTGGAGGGGGACTGGTGCCCAGAGTGCTTCATCCTGTGCAGGACAGACAGAGTGGATGCAGGTCTCCACTGGTTCTGGAGGGGGACTGGTGCCCAGAGTGCAGCACTCACCCCGTAACGGTCCCAGTTGCGTCACTGCCCCTGCCGCAAATGGGCTAGCGGTGCTTTCCATGGCGGTCTTTGCCCTGTTCAGCGGTTCTTGCCATGGCGGTCTTTGCCCTGTTCAGCGGTCCTTGGCCTGTTCAGCGGTGCTTGAGTTGCCAGTCTCTGACCTGTTCAGCGGTGCTTGCCATGGCGGTCTTTGCCCTGTTCAGCGGTCCTTGGCCTGTTCAGCGGTGCTTGAGTTGCCAGTGTCTGACCTGTTCAGCGGTGCTTGCCATGGCGGTCTTTGCCCTGTTCAGCGGTCCTTGGCCTTTTCAGCGGTGCTTGAGTTGCCATTATCTGACGTGTTCAGCGGTGCTTGCCATGGCGGTCTTTGCCCTGTTCAGCGGTCCTTGCCATGGCAGTCTTTGCCCTGTTCAGCGGTCCTTGGCCTGTTCAGCGGTGCTTGAGTTGCCAGTGTCTGACCTGTTCAGCGGTGCTTGCCATGGCGGTCTTTGCCCTGTTCAGCGGTCCTTGGCCTGTTCAGTGGTGCTTGAGTTGCCAGTGTCTGACCTGTTTAGTGGTCCTTGCCAAGGCGGTCCGTCATTGCCCAGCAGGGCTGTGGCTGGCGGTCCTTCATGGGTCAGCTGGGCTGTGGCTTGCGGGGCCCTCCCGGACAACTGGGCTGTGGCTGGCGGTGGCCTCCTGGGCAGTGACGATGGGGCTGGCGGTGCCTCCTGGGCAGTGACTCTGGCGGTGGCCTCCTGGGCAGTGACGGTGACTCTGGCGGTGGCCTCCTGGGCAGTGACGATGGGGCTGGCCTCCTGGGCAGTGACGATGGGGCTGGCGGTGGCCTCCTGGCCAGTGATGATGGGGCTGGCGGTGGCCTCCTGGGCAGTGACGATGGGGCTGGCGGTGGCCTTATGGGCAGTGACTCTGGCTGTGGCCTCCTGGGCAGTGACTCTGGCGGTGGCCTCCTGGGCAGTGACGATGGGGCTGGCGGAGGCCTCCTGGGCAGCGGGGATGATGGCGGTCTTCTACGCCGTGCTGCTCCTCCCAGACTTTGGAGATTTCTTCTGCCCCTTCCCCACCTTGGAAGGAGTCACAGCTGAGTCCACACTCCCCCCGAGACCCCTGCGAGCGGCTTGGCTGGCTGGAGTCTTCCCCCTCTCCCGCCGAGCACTGTCCAACTTCTGGTGCTTCACAGGGGGGGACTGGCTGTGCTGTGGCTCCGTGCCACACTGGCTGCCCTGGTGGCCGGTGCACTCCACATACCTGTAACAACAGGCACCACTGGTCCCGGAGATTTTTGGGCTGAGGTGCTAGTACGGGACCTATGAGTTGGACGGGGGGTGGTGGGAAATAGGTTAAGGTGGGACAGGAAAAGTTTTTTGGAGACACTGGGACGGGTAGCTGGAGGGGGTTTGGGAGTGGAGGAAGAGGTGGTGGTTGTAGGAGGTGTAACATTTGTGGATTTGGGTGCAGATGCATGGGCTGGAGGCTGTCTTGAGGTGGATGGCTGTTGGGGGGGTGTGTGCCTGCGTTTGTGTATCTTTGGAGGGGGCGTCACAGACACACTGGGAGAGGACACAGGGGACGTGTAAATGGTAGAGGGGGTGGTGACTGCACGTGAGCGGGGTGTGGTGGTGGGTGTGCTGGTGCGGGACGTAGTGGCTGTAGTGGTAGTGCATGCAGGTGTGAGTGTAGAGGCGACTGGGAGGGAGAAGGGAGACGAGGAGGAGGGGGACACAGTGGAGGCAGTGGATGTTGGTGTGTCTGTATGCGTGTGATGCTTGCGTGAGTGCCTGTGGGATGTGTGGTGCTTATGTTTGCCTGAGCTTCCCTTGTGTGTTGAGGTGTGTGCATGCTGGTCAGATGGTGTGCTTGGGATAGGCAGAGGTACAGGGGATTGGGTCTGGGTGGAGGAAGTTGGAGGGGGGAGGCTAGACACAGGGACAATGGCTGCCATCAGTGCTGGGGCCAGAGTCTGAACGGTTCGGTGAAGGGCAGCCTGACCAGAATGAATGCCCTCCAGGAATGCATTTGTGTGTTGCAACTCCCTTTCTACACCCTGGATGGCATTCAAAAGGGTAGACTTCCCAACAGTGAGGGACCTGAGGAGGTCAATGGCCTCCTCACTGAGGGCAGCAAAGGTGACAGGGGCAGAGGCTGAGGTGCCTGGGGCGAAGGCGATGCCCACCCTCCTGGGTGAGCGGGCACTGGGCGAAGGCTGAGGGGCTGCTGGGAGGGCGGTGCTGGTAGGGTGGGTGGCGGCTGTACCTGTAGAAGTGGGGGGCACAGATGTTGCCGCCACCACAAGGGAGCTCCCATCGGAGGATGAGTCTGTGTCGCTGGTTGCAGATCCTGTGACCGCCGTGGTGCTCCCCTCGCCCTCCGTCCCACTGGTGTATTCTGAGTCCGTAGTGTGGGCCTCCATGCCCATGTGGGATGCAGCTCCCTCGTGCTCCGGTGCCACTGTACCTCCGCCTGATGATGCTAATGCACACAAGAACAGGGAGACCACAAAAAGGGGGGGAGAAACGACAGAAGAAAGACAGGTTGAGTGCATTGCTTACCGCTACCGTTGGCGGACAATACAGACACAGCAGCCCCCTGCACTACGTTGCGCTGTTGGGCTCTACAGTGCAATTCCTGGGAAATGGCCTACAAGGCTATGGACGACATCTGCACACATAGATGACACAGGGGCATGAATACCTGTACTTGGCACTCTACAGAGGTGGGTTGGGGGGCCACAGGGCCATGCCTTATGAATGGGCTAAGCCTACGGAACTCGCCCTGGCCTAGGGGAACCCACAGCCCTCCTCCCCCACCCAGACACCTTCACTGCGCGCAAAGTCCGCTGAATGATAGTGTACTCACACACTTGTGTCTGCTGTGATGCCCTCAAGCGCCCATCCAACTGCGGGTAGGCCACCGCCAGGATCCGGAACATCAGGGGGGTCATGGTTCGACGGGCACCCCTCCCACGTTGGGAGGCCATCCCCAGCTGAGCCTCCGCCGTCTTCTTGCTCCAGTGGCGAATGTCCTCCCATCTTTTCCGGCAGTGGGTGCTCCGTCTGTGGTGGACCCCCAGGATCCGGACATCCTTGGCGATGGCATGCCAAATATCCTTCTTCTGGTGGGCGCTGACCTACATGAAATGTACAGGGGATGAAGAGAAGTCATTACCAACTGCACCCTCAAAGTGAGTGGCCGACATCCCTACCCTTGCCATGTGGCACATGCATTCACAGTCTTTAATGCACGAAGAACTGTGCCCCCTTCCTTCTTACAACCAGCCCTCTCCACACAGGCGTGGCCCATACAACATGCTCCCTGTGTACTTACCCGTTGGTCTGGAGGACCGTAGAGTAGCGTGTACTGGGGGAGGACCCCGTTGACGAGCTTCTCCAACTCACTGCAGTGAAGGCAGGGGCCCTTTCCCCAGACGCACGAGCCATTGTCTCTTCCAGACCGAGGTCACAGCAGCACTTGCAGTGTAGGTCCTCTCCTGTCGAAGATCAGGTATTGAGTGATTCAACAGTCAGAAAATGGCGGTCACGTCCGCGGCGGTCACGTCTGCGGCGGTGCATACCATCACCGCCGGCGTACATCGTCATTGGCTCATGGGACCCACATGGTCCAATGTTAAGCAATGCAGCATTGTGCCGCGGTCCTCACATCCCATTGTCCCAGTTTAGAGGTCAGGCAGCCGCCATTTCAGGGGCCCACATGGCCTAATTACCAACTGCGTCACAGGCCTTGTCTCACAACACACATACAGGCCACATTTTGTGTATGAATGGTGTTCTGTGTAGACTGTGGGTACATACCTCTGAGTTGTTTGACTCTGTGGTCGCTGTTGTCCTTCATAGGCACCGTCCGCTGGGACATGTGAGGAGATGGGGGCATCCTCCGGTGTACCGACCGCTGGTGGACCTGTCGACAATGGAGGAAAGAAGTTTGATCATCGCCTACAGGTTTGACCGTGCCACAATCCAGGAACTGTGTACACAGTTGGAGCCTGACCTGAAGTCAGCAATCCACCATCCCACAGGAATCCCCCCTCAAGTGCAGGTGCTATCAGTGCTCCATTTCCTTGCAAGTGGGTCATTTCAAACAACAGTGGCCATGGCATCAGGGATGTCCCAGCCTATGTTTTCCAACGTGTTGTCCAGAGTGTTGTCTGCCCTGCTGAAACACATGTGGAGCTATATAGTTTTCCCTCAGGTGGAGAACTTACCTACAGTGAAAGGTGACTTCTATGCCATGGGACATATCCCCAACATCATAGGTGCCATTGATGGGACCCATGTAGCTTTGGTCCACCCCCCCCACAGGAGTGAACAGGTGTACAGGAACTGGAAGAGTTATCATTCGATGAATGTACAGATGGTATGTTTGGCAGACCAGTACATCTCCCAGGTAAATGCTATGTTTCCTGGCTCTGTGCATGACACCTACATCCTGCGGAATAGCAGCATCCCTTATGTGATGGGTCATCTCCAGAGGCACTGGGTGTGGCTATTAGGGGACTCTGGTTACCCCAACCTGTCATGGCTACTGACCCCAGTGAGGAATCCCAGGACCAGGGCAGAGGAACGTTACAATGAGGCCCATGGGCAGACTAGGAGGGTGATCGAGTGGACCTTCGGCCTCCTGAAGGCGAGGTTCAGGTGCCTACATATGACCGGTAGATCCCTATTCTACTCACCAAAGAAGGTGTGCCAGATCATCGTGGCCTGCTGTATGCTTCACAACTTGGCTTTGCAAAGACAGGTGCCTTTTCTGCAGGAGAATGGTCCAGATGGCGGTGTTGTGGCAGCTGTGGAGCCTGTGGACAGTGATGAGGAGGAAGCAGAGGAAGAAAACATTGACAACAGGGACATTCAGCAATATTTCCAGTGACACACAGGTGAGAAAACATTCCTGCCTACTACAAGTACTTTAACACTTCTACCTCTATCCTGTCTGTCGTTTTCACCCAGTGTATGGTCACTGAGTTGGCATTTTCCCTTACGGCTTCACAGGTGAGGTTTCCAACGTGTGTCATCTGCTTAGATTCCTCATGGACTAGAGCTGTGTGACATAGGTATGTTGACATTACATTTGAAAAAGCATTTTGTCACTGTACTTGCTAATACACAATTTTGAAATCACAGACTGACTCCAGATTGTTTTGTGCTTCAAGGGTGTTTATTGAAGTGCTCAATATTGGAGGGGGTTGTAAAATGGTGAGGGGGGATGGTGGAGGAATGTCCATGGCAGAGTCCAGTCTATTAGTCTCACAGGTGCATTGCCCATATGAGCATAGGAAGTGGAGCTGGGGCAGTTCCAATATAGACAGGGGGACAAAGTGGGACAGTGGTTTGACAATCAGGGTGGTCTCATTTCTTGGCGGGGGTCTTGGCATCGTGCTCTGTCTTGTTCTTGGATCTCAGGGACCGCTTGCGGGTGGTTCTCCGTCTGCAGGGGGTGGGGTGCTGGTGTGGTGGTCCTGTGGTGGTGCCTCGTGTCCGCTAGCGCCGGCGGAGGTGGTGGGCAGTTCATCGTCCATGCTAGTGTCAGGGGCCCCTTGGAGTGCCACAGTGTCACTCCTGGTGTTAAGTATTTCCTTCAGCACCCCTACGATGGTGCCCAGGGCGGAGCTGATGGTTCTGAGATCCTCCCTGAACCCCAAATACTGTTCCTCCTGCATGCGCTGGGTCTCCTGAAACTTGGCCAGGACCGTTGCCATCGTCTCCTGGGAGTGGTGGTATGCTCCCATGATGGAGGAGAGGGTCTCGTGGAGTGTGGGTTCCCTTGGCCTGTCCGCCCCCTGTCGCACAGCAGCCCTCCCAGTTCCCCTGTGTTCCTGGGCCTCCGTCCCCTGGACCGTGTGCCCACTGCCACTGCCCCTGTTGTTGTTGGGGTGGTGGGTTGTCCTGGGTTCCCTGTAGTGGTGGACACACAGCTGATTGACGCGTCCTGGGGACGGAGGTATGGGCCCGCTGGGTGGGTGCTGTGCTGGTGTTACCAGAGGGTGGAAGCTCTGTGGTGGCCTGTGACTGTGTGAGGGTAACCGACTGTCCCGATGTCCCAGATGGGCCGGGCTGGTTGTCTAGATCCAGTTGGACAGAGCTGCTGTCATCACTGTGGGCCTCTTCTGTGGGTGGGGTGGAGATGTCTGGACCCTCCTGTCTGGTGACGTTGGGTAGTGGTCCTGCAGGGGTGTAAAAGCATGATTATTGCATCTGTGTGTGTCATGGTGTGCAATGGGTGGGTGACCGTGTACCCCAGTGCTAGCATTCCTGCATGGGGGCTTGTGTGATGATGGTTTAGGGGGGTGTTATGGGTATGTGCAGTGGGCATGCTTTAGTGATGGGTGTCCATGCTTTGTTATTGCATGCAGGCCTTGGTGTTGGGATGTGTGGTTTGTGTTATTAGTACATTTGTGATGAGTTGGAGTGATAGGGGAGGGGGCGAGGGTGGGGGTCTGTGATAGCATGCAGGTAGGGTGGGGGATATGTTAGTTAAAGGTTTGACTTACCAGAGTCCATTCCTTCACCGACTCCTGCGAGGCCCTCAGGATGCAGAATCGCCAAGACCTGCTCCTCCCATGTTGTTAGTTGTGGGTGAGGAGGTGGGGGTCCGCCGCCAGTCCGCTGTACCGCCAGGTGGTGTCTGGAGACCACGGAACGCACCTTCCCCCGTAGGTCGTTCCACCTCTTCCTGATGTCATCACGATTTCTTGGGTGGTATACCACTGCGTTGACCCTGCCGACTATTCTTCGCCATAGCTCCATCTTCCTTGCAATGGAGGTGTGCTGCACCTGTGCTCCAAATAGCTGTGGCTCTACCCGGACGATTTCCTCCACCATGACCCTGAGCTCCTCCTCCGAGAACCTGGGGTGTCTTTGCCGTGCCATGGGATGGTGTGGGTAATGTGTGGGGTGGTGTGTGTGGTGATAAGTGTGGTGATATGTAGTGATGTGTGGTGTTTTGTGCGTGGAAGTTGTGTGGGTGATGGTGTTGAGTGCCTGTGGATGCTAGTTTGTGGATGGTGGTGTCTCTCTCTGGCCTTCTCTCTGTAATATTGGTCGTAGGGGTTTGTGGGTGATGTGGGTGTGTATTTTATATTGTATTGGGTGTGTGGGAGTGGTGTGTGTATGTGTATCAGGTGTGTGTATTTCGATTTGTCCAATGTGGCGGTGTTTTGTAGAAGTGTATGTATTTTGAGCGCGGCGGTGTGTACCGCCAATGGAATACCGCAGTTGAAAGACCGCTGCGTGGATTCGTGTGTCGTGATAGTGTGGGCGTATTTCTGTTGGCGTGACGGTGGAGGATTTGTTTTCGCCAGTTTATCACTGACCTTTGGTGTGGCGGATTTGTGTGGGTGTCTGAATTTTGGCGGATTCAGAGATGTGGGTCATAATAGCTGTGGCGGAATTCCGCGGCCGCGTCTGTGTGTTGGGGGCTTCTGCACGGCGGTAAGCGGCTTTTACCGCCAATGTTGTAATGACCCCCTTAGTGTGTTTAGTAGTACTACAATAGTAGTTCTAATGTACTTAAAATGGCTAGTCCCAAACCTACATGTGAGTTTCTGCAGCTAACTTTTCTATTCATTTTTCTGTGTGCCTCATCTTCAGAGTCCCTGCACACATGTTTTAGTAGTAAATGTGGGAGGGGTAGGGAGGAGAGGTTGGAAAATGGAGACTTCTTGGTACTAATGATGGAGTGTTAAGCGAGGGCTAAGGAGGTTAATTGAGGGTCAGGGAACGGTTTAGGGAGAGGCAAGTATCTACCCACAAGAGAGAAAAACCATTGCTATTCACAAACTGCACTTCTAACGTTAATGTAGCCACAAAAGACCCAAACAGTAGTAAATGTACTCCAGCTCACAGTTAGAGTAAGTCCACTGGTACTACAACATCCTCCCATAGACAATAAGGAAGGTAGGGACTTAAAATAAACCCCCATACAGAAAATGATATTAAATGTAATTAAAATAGTCAAAAATATAAACACATATAATTAGGGGCTGATTATGAAGTTGGCGGTCCCTTGACTGCCATGTTGGTGGTCTGACTGCCAACAGCCTGGCAAAGCGGCCTGCTGTATGATGAGTTTGGTAGTCGAGGAAATAGAAGACCTCCAGCGGTCCGCTGCCACTGCTAGGCAGCACAGACTGCAGTGGTCTTCTGGAAGCACAAACAGGCCGGGAAGACCATGTTTTCACTGACCTATTATGAGGTAGCACACCACCAATGTTACCGCCGCCATCTAACCATCACGGATCAGCAGGCGAAAATGAGCAGTTTAAATGGAGACACTCACCTGTACACAGTAATACACATCTGGAGAGGCCATTGAACCATTCCTAAACATTATGCTGCTGCTCTTGCTCGCCGAAAGACAAGGGATACAACGCTGACATGGACGACACCAACCGTAAGTACACACGCACACCTACCTGTATCATCAACATGTATAACAAATTTGTACTGGTACCAAACACCTTATGGAGGGGAAGTGCCAAGGCCAGCAGCTGCATGTATCATTCCAGACACACACACTCATATAATGCAACACAGACACCCACAGATTCACAACACCTATAACACAGGCCCCGGGGCACTACAAGCCATACAGCATAAACACACACAAACAATTACACAACAACTATACATGTACAAATTAATTCCACAAACTCACAAACAACAGTGGCCAGGTACTGGCCACACATACAACACACATATACATCCATCTGCAATGGCACACACACAACACGACCATCAAACAACACTGCTATCGACACACACACATTACACACACTCATAGCACAATGAACCAACAATGCCATGCCCAATGCACATAGAGTCAAAGAGACAAAAGACACAAGCACACCACCACAACAACACCTGCACAGCTGCAATAAAAGCAGCAGGACCATATCTGAAAGGAGGCTGCATTGGAACACATATCTTATTGAACAAGGCACCAAACAACATGCGCACAGTATTTACACACAACTGAATCTCAGGGACAGCACTACCAATACCTATTGTCATGCACAGTCACACAATGGGGGAGGGGCAAGGCAACAAAGCACACACAACTCACACTCCATGGGGCATACCCCTACACCTAGCAGATGCAAGGGACCCACACCTAAATGGACACATGTGGACCCAAATGCAAACCACCGCAACTCAACACACTCCAGGTCTGCACTGAGAACGCTCAAGAACACACACCACAAGTAGACAATAGCCGTATCAGGAGACAAGTCATACATGCCCACATCGCAGAACACCAAAAATTACACATACCACTGCAAACACAACATAATGCCATGACACCAACATTGCAGCAACACACACATACTCATCACATAACACACACCCTTCCCTTGGGGGACAACAGCAATGCACAGAAACTCACATACTTCAAAAATACCACATGGAGCAGCAAGCAGGTCAAACACACACAACTATAGATAAACAACCAATTTCAGCCAGGAACAACAGAATGCTAGGGAAGGAAATCCAGGACAAAGGTTTAGCCAAAACTCCACCAACTGGTTGAGTTTATTAATGGAACTGTTTTGCAGTCCAAAGCCATTGGGCAGGCCAAAAATGTCTGCCTAAAATGCACATTGTTGGGCCCCTACTTGACTCCTGACTGCCATGTAAGCTCAACAGGTAGGGGCATCGAGGGGGCAGGCAGGCACCTCAGGGATTATTGGTGGGGTGGGGGTAGGAGAGGTTCGGGTCTGGGCTTGGGAGAGGGGGTGTGGGCTTGGGAGAGGGGAATCTTCTTAGGAGGGGTCGGCTTCTTCTTGGTCGGGGGAGGGGCATGGGTGCTTGCAGTGGGGCATGGGAGGCCTTGGGAAGATAAACAGACCTTTTGAGGGTGATATGGGGGAAGAACACGAGTAAGGTCAAGACCACAGGGGAAACCTTTCTTGGACACACTGGGATGGTCATCAGAAAAGGGTTGGGATTTGGAGGTTGAAGGAGTGGTTGTCTGATGTGTCTGTGGATGTTTTGGGTGCATGTTTGTGGGAGGTGTGCTTGTGTGTGATGGGTGTCTGTTAAATGTAAATTAGCACTTGTATAGCACACTACTCAGCCGTTAGGGTCTCAAGGCGCTGTACTCATACCACTATGGAACCCCTCCTGGCTTTTCCCTGTGAGGCACCCACTCCTGAGCACCCCCAGGGTGAAGCCAGGCATCCAAGCACTGTTGGGGCCGTTGTGGAGATTAAGCAAGCTATTGCCCAGAGTTGCAGAGTGGGACCCATGAATTAGATTAGGCACCGAGGCGAGAATTATCTGGTCAAGGGGAATTGAGCCCAAGACCTGCCGAAGCGGGACTTGAACCCTGGTCTTGAGCCAGATCTCTGCTTCAGGGTCTGCCGCTCTAACCATTGAGCCACACTTCTCCACGAAGTCTGTTGGGTGGGTGAATTAGGGCATTTATGTGTTTGGGGCTGTAGGAGGTTGGAGGTGCTGGGGATGCCATGGTGTGTGTGTGGGTGTCTGTTGGGGTGGTGACTGCAGGTATGGTGGATGTGCAGCATGTAGGTATCTGTGGTTGTGGTGTCTGCGGGTGTGGTGACTGGGGTGGATGTCTGAGGGTCTGCTGGAGTGCTGTCTACGGGTATGATAGGTGTGGTGGCTGGATCAGTGACTGGTGTGGTGGGGTGTGTACGTGTGGCAGATGTTGTGTGTGATGCTGGGGGGGTGTCAGGGAACGTCGTGACTGTTGCTGTGTCTGCAGGTGGATGTTGTTTGTGTACGTGCCAGTGGTGTGTCTTGTGGTGCTTATGTTTGTGTGTGCTAGTCTTGTCTGTTGAGGTGGATGTATGCAAATCTGTCTGTGTGCTTTGAGAGGGTTTGGGGGGATTTGGAATGGGAAGAGGAAGGTGGAGGGGGGACGGAAGACAATGGTTGACTGTCTGCCATCAGTGTAGAGGCCAGAACCTGAAAAGATCTCTGTAGGTCAGAGATTGCATCGTGATTTCTCTCCAGGAACGCATTGCTTTGCTGGATCTGTCATGTCAGTCCCTAGATGGCTTTACGATGGCCGTCTGACCCACAGAGATTAATCTCAGGAGATCAATAGCCTCCTCACTGAGGGCAGCAGGGCTATCAGGGGCTGGGGCAGAGGTGCCTGCGGCAAAAGAGATGCCCACCCTCTTGGGTAAGCGAGCACGGCCAACTGGGTGGGTAGCAACATGGAAGGCGGTGATAGAATAGGGGTGGCAGACAAAGATGGTTTGGGATGGTCCCTGATGGGTCTGCCACCACAGGAAGAATCTGATGATGTCAAACCTGCTCTTGTCTCTCCCCCATGGCACTCCCCTTGCTCTCCAGGCCACTGGGTCCCTCGCTGTCAGTGATCTCATGACCAGAGGTCCCTTGACCAGATGCTTCCCCACTTGGCTTGGCCTGTCTCCTTCGCCTGCCAGTGCTGAGTCTGCCAAAAGAAAGTGAATTTAGGCCATGACTTGTACATGATGACACATCAATCACAACTCTGAGAGACAAAACATACCATCATGTCAAGTGGCCAACCGCATAAAGTGACAGCAAAGTGCCAGCATTATTTGCCAATACCAAACCGTGCATGCCATCTGGAATCACAAAGGTAACACATGAGCAAATCTTGGTCTCAAATAACTACAATAGCAAGGATGAAGTCTAGCTACCACACTAACCATAACCCAACTAGCTGACCACTCCACATCAAACATGTGCCACATTCAGCCCCCCCACATGGAACGAGTAGCCAACAATTGGATACCATTGTAAGGTACCCTACAATTACACTCACACAAGCCTATGCACACACCTAACTTGCACCAACATGTTGCCTCTACAATAAGTGATGTTGGTGAGGAAAGGCAGACACACTGATTTAAACATGCTATACCTGGATTAGGTGACATGGAAACATCCATGTCAAAATGTACACATCACAACAATGTATAACTCCACAAATCACACCTTTGAGTCAAGGAGGTAGTATCAAGGTCAGCCAGATGTGCACCACACGTGGTTTTGCATGGAACAACAATGAAGTCAGGTCCTAAACCTCATGGAAAGATGTCTCCAGAATACACACATGAATGGCCATGGTGGGCCCAGGATGCCCCCCAACAATATCTCATACCCAGCTCCATGCACATTTATGAGTGTGGTTGTAGTAGACAACTGTACCGTGCTGGATGGAGGGGCACAGACCTTGCAATCAGTATCAGGAGGAAACCAAATCGTTGTGCCATGAGAATCAACATCACTACCCACATATCAGACATGACAGGCATGGCAATTGCCTGTGGATAAATCCCTGACCCAAAACACATGTCATGCAAACATCACTGTAAGTCAGTCCATGATGCATCCATACAGTCAAGGCACTATTCCCAAACAACACACAGGCAGTGTGGACCTACAACCAACATACCACATCAAGGGTAAAAATCTCCATCAAGTGGATCAACACCCTGCTCCTACCTGCATGTCCATAATGGCTACTGCAGTTACACAAGACTTAAAACATGCTAAGAGGTATTAATGTTTCTGTCTTACTACATATGATGATGTCTGGGGGTATTCAAAGTAACTGGACAACCATTGCAGATGTATCATAACAACAGTACCCCATGAACATATATGTAAGAGTTTTTCAACATCATGGCTAGCACATGCCCTACATCTACTGCAAAGATATGTATCCTAGTGGGAATGGATCACATGCAGACATGTTGCCACAAGGTATGTTTACTACACTGATGACACATCACCCATGACAATGCACATTCCCCACTTACCAAGGGAAAGTAGTGTTCTACAGCTGCCAAGAGTTTACCATGTAAGTTATGTCACATGTATGATGGACACCCATGCTTCACAAACTGCTGTGAGACACCAGCACCCAATATACCATGGAGACAAATATGCACCTGGTTAGCAGATGCCAACCTACACATATACCCAGACACATGACATGGGACTGTGACCCACATCCTACTCACCTTTGAACTGTAACATTTATCAGGAGTGATCTATTCATGGAAAACTAACAACCACCAGCCCATTCAAAACATGATATCTGAACGCTAAACACAGTCATATCTGCTCTATGCTGGGAATTGTAACTGGGGGTTTAGCATAGTTTAGTCCTAGGTCTCAGCTCAAATAGGATGAGCACACCACTTGGAAACACATGTCCTGTCTACACCAATTTGATCCAGAAGATATGTGACACATGACAAATGCTACATTGTCAGAGGGAGCAGCCTGTCCCTCACTCAATCACCTGCAAAAGGTTAAATCATGATGTTCCATGTTGTAATAAAGATGCGGTTCAAAAGGTTGAATGTTGGTTCTTTATTTGAAGTACCTTATCCACAACACAGGAAAGCAGCTACTCATCAACAGCTCTTCTCCCACAGAATCCTCTCACCTTATATTCCAATCTGACATCATGAGTGACATCAGGACTTCTGCTTAGAATTCCCCTCACTGCTCTACCCTCACTGCTCAACCTACCACACACCTTCCCTTTTAACAACTAAAACAAACAAAACTTTAAAAAAACAAAAGGAAATAAAATGAAAAGAAGAAAGGTATAAACAATAAGAACTAAGAGCAAAGGCTAGAATGCAAATTTCAACATTACTTTTTCTTTGAAATAACAACACGATTGAGATTCCATACTCTCCCATCATTGACCTTTACAGCATTCCTAAACAGCTTCCTTACTTCAAAAGGACCAAAGAACTTGCTTCAATTTTTACGCAGTATGGGTTGTTTCACTAAAATTTCATCTCCCACTTTCACATCAATCACACTTGTGTTTTTCCTGTCATCAACATATTCTTTCCTTTTCTGAACACACTTCCTTTCTTGTTCTTCTTTCTCCTTCTTGTCACACCAAGTTACACCATCATTCTTACCCCAAAACACCCACCCTGGTGCTAATAACGTATTGGCTTTCCTTCTTCTAAACAATTTGAAAGGTACTTTACCTGTAGTGGTATGGGGGTAACCCTATACGCTTGTAAAAACGTTTTGAGACCATCCTTCCAATTTCAATTTGCTGCTACCTCTAACTGTATACACTCTTTCACACTTTTGTTAAACCTTTCAACTGTTCCATTCCCTTGAGGATGATATAAGGAACATCTCTTGTGTTTAATTCCCTTCTCCTTAAGATCATTTTCCATTTCACTTGACACAAATTGAGGACCATTATCAGTCACAATGGCGTTAGGAAATCCTTCACGACTAAAGATCTCACTTAAAAAATCTAATATTCTCCGAGTCTCTACACTACTGCTGACACACAATTCAGCCCATCTGGAGAATTGATCTATCACAACCAGAATATAATTACATCCACCTTTCATATGTATGGCTCCAACAATATCAACTGCTATAACATCCCAGGGTTTCTGCGAAACTTCCAGAATCTCCATAGGTGGTACTCTGACTTTATACATCTTATAGCTGTTGCAACAATCAATACACTCTCTGATTTTCCTCTCAATCATTATGTCCATGCCTGGCCACCAATAATTTAGACGAATTCTCGCTTTTGTTTTACTCATTCCCTGATGCCCCTCATGTCCCAAGTCCATTATTTTTTCCCTCAAACTTGCAGGAACCACTAATCTTGACCCACACAAAAGAACACTATCTTCCACTTAAAGTTCCTCCTTTATTTTCCCAAAACTTTCCAATTCCCTCTCGCTCTTAGCATTCTTGTTCCAACCCTCACTAAGACTACAACACACACTCTGTAAAATAGAATCTTCTCCTACCACCTTAACCCATTCATCTCGTCCAACTATACCTTCAGTTACACTACATACACTTACCACATCATCCTTGATCTTACCCTCACAACCTTCTGTTTCTGTACTGAGTCTTGACAAACAATCCGCTATCCTGTTAGTTGAACCTGGAACATAATGCACATCAAAAGCTAATTCCTGCAAACCAACTACCCACCTACTAATCCTGCTGGAAATAGTATCAAGACCCTTTTTCGTAAACACTTCTACGAGAGGTTTATGATCAGTGAAAATTCTAAATGACCTGCCCCATAGAAATTTTTTAAGTTTGTTGATCACCCAATAAACACACAAAGCTTCCTTTTCTATAGTAGAGTAGTTGATCTCTGCACCTCGTAAAGTTCTAGAACAATAAATGATGGGCTCATACTCTCCCTCCTTTGTTTCTTGTAACAGGACCGCACCAAGACCTTTCATGATAGCATCAGTCATTACAACACTGTCTTTTCTTGGATCAAAGGATTTCAAACACTCCGCATTTGATAACTCTCTCTTAATATTCTCAAATTCTGCTTTACAAGCGTCACTCCACACATATTCACATCCTTTCTTAAGCAAGTTACGCATGTGTACAGTTTTCAATGCCAAATTTGGTAGAAATTTGGAATGAAATTCTATCATCCCAAGAAAAGACAAAAGTTCTTCTTTCTTTTCTGGATCTCTCAGTTTCTGAATGTTTTCCACCAGATCGTTCTTCGGATGCACACCACACAATGATATTTTGTGGCCCAAATAGTCGATCTCTGTTCTGCCAAAAGAGCATTTGTTAAGCTTCAAAGTTAGACCATGTTCTCTCAAAATAGTTAGAACTCTCCGGACTCTCATTTCATGTTCCTCCTCTGTTTGACCATGTATCAGTATGTCATCCTGGAAAAACTTAACTCCTGGTTCTGACCCGAACAATTTGTGCATGACACGTTGAAATACTGCTGCTGCAGATACAAGACCAAAAGGCATCCTTTTAAATCTGTAGGTACCAAAAGGAGTGATAAAAGTTGTAAAGTCCTTTGAGTCTTCATGCAATTCAACTTGATGGTACGCTGACGTCAAGTCCAACTTGCTGAAAAATTCGATCCATGCAACAACGTGACCATTTCCGTTATATTTGGCAACGGAAACTGGTCGGTGATCACACATTTATTCAAATTCCTCAGATCCACACATAAACGGATATCTCCTGGCTGTTTACGAGCCACTACAACCGGTGAAACCCATTCAGAAGCTTCTACAGGCTCAATAATATCTTCATCGCACAATCTCTTTATTTCTTGCTCGACATCATTTTTCATTGAGATAGGAATTTGTCACTTTGGCCACAATAGGTATTGCTCCCTTTTTTACTTTGATCCGATGAACTTAATGTTTTAAGCAACCAAGTTTATCTCTGAACACTTCACTATATTTCTTTATGAATTCTGGAAAGTTGGAATCATTAGAAGTAACAGTGCAGATGCTTTGAAGATTCTTTACTAGTTCATCTTTCAACATGACAGGAGTACACAAATTTGGATCCAAAATGACTTTTAAGTCTCTTTGATGTGGCCAACTCAAAACACTATCTCCTTTTACAGGAACATAGATCTTTCCAAAAATGGTGTTAGTTTTAAATGTTATTTCTGACTCAAAATACCCTCTTAAGACAATAGTCATTCCACCATAGGCACCTGGAACAACGTCAGGTTCTTTTAGTTGTATTAAATTGCTGAATTGTTTATCAAAAATATCACTTGATAACAGGGTTAACCAGGCTCCTGAGTCAAATAATACTTCACTAGATACTCCTAGAATGGAAATTACATCCTTCGGGTAATTTTTCTTTTGAGAGGGAGTAGAGACTGACAGGATGCAATCCTCCACCATTTTGATTGATGTCTGGCTTTTAGAAGACCTACAACACTTTGCGAAATGTCCTTTCCTGTTACACAGCCTACAAGTCATATTGATGGCTGGACATTTTTTGTAAGACGCACTGTAGGAAGTTGGCTCTGTATGTGCTATTTCAAAGTAAGGAATAGCATGCACAGAGTCCAAGGGTTCCCCTTAGAGGTAAAATAGTGGTAAAAAGAGATAATACCAATGCTCTATTTTGTGGTAGTGTGGTCGAGCAGTAGGCTTATCCAAGGAGTAGTGTTAAGCATTTGTTGTACATACACATAGACAATAAATGAGGTACACACACTCAGAGACAAATCCAGCCAATAGGTTTTTATATAGAAAAATATATTTTCTTAGTTTATTTTAAGAACCACAGGTTCAAATTCTACATGTAATATCTCATTCGAAAGGTATTGCAGGTAAGTACTTTAGGAACTTCAAATCATCAAAATTGCATGTATACTTTTCAAGTTATTCACAAATAGCTGTTTTAAAAGTGGACACAGTGCAATTTTCACAGTTCCTGGGGGAGGTAAGTTTTTGTTAGGTTAACCAGGTAAGTAAGACACTTACAGGGCTTAGTTCTTGGTCCAAGGTAGCCCACCGTTGGGGGTTCAGAGCAACCCCAAAGTCACCACCCCAGCAGCTCAGGGCCGGTCAGGTGCAGAGTTCAAAGTGGTGCCCAAAACACATAGGCTAGAATGGAGAGAAGGGGGTGCCCCGGTTCCGGTCTGCTTGCAGGTAAGTACCCGCGTCTTCGGAGGGCAGACCAGGGGGGTTTTGTAGGGCACCGGGGGGGACACAAGTCCACACAGAAATTTCACCCTCAGCGGCGCGGGGGCGGCCGGGTGCAGTGTAGAAACAAGCGTCGGGTTCGCAATGTTAGTCTATGAGAGATCTCGGGATCTCTTCAGCGCTGCAGGCAGGAAAGGGGGGGGTTCCTCGGGGAAACCTCCACTTGGGCAAGGGAGAGGGACTCCTGGGGGTCACTTCTCCAGTGAAAGTCCGGTCCTTCAGGTCCTGGGGGCTGCGGGTGCAGGGTCTCTCCCAGGCGTCGGGACTTTAGGTTCAAAGAGTCGCGGTCAGGGGAAGCCTCGGGATTCCCTCTGCAGGCGGCGCTGTGGGGGCTCAGGGGGGACAGGTTTTGGTACTCACAGTATCAGAGTAGTCCTGGGGTCCCTCCTGAGGCGTCGGATCTCCACCAGCCGAGTCGGGGTCGCCGGGTGCAGTGTTGCAAGTCTCACGCTTCTTGCGGGGAGCTTGCAGGGTTCTTTAAAGCTGCTGGAAACAAAGTTGCAGCTTTTCTTGGAGCAGGTCCGCTGTCCTCGGGAGTTTCTTGTCTTTTCGAAGCAGGGGCAGTCCTCAGAGGATGTCGAGGTCGCTGGTCCCTTTGGAAGGCGTCGCTGGAGCAGGATCTTTGGAAGGCAGGAGACAGGCCGGTGAGTTTCTGGAGCCAAGGCAGTTGTCGTCTTCTGGTCTTCCGCTGCAGGGGTTTTCAGCTGGGCAGTCCTTCTTCTTGTAGTTGCAGGAATCTAATTTTCTTGGGTTCAGGGTAGCCCTTAAATACTAAATTTAAGGGCGTGTTTAGGTCTGGGGGGTTAGTAGCCAATGGCTACTAGCCCTGAGGGTGGGTACACCCTCTTTGTGCCTCCTCCCAAGGGGAGGGGGTCACAATCCTAACCCTATTGGGGGAATCCTCCATCTGCAAGATGGAGGATTTCTAAAAGTTAGAGTCACCTCAGCTCAGGACACCTTAGGGGCTGTCCTGACTGGCCAGTGACTCCTCCTTGTTGCTTTCTTTGTTCCCTCCAGCCTTGCCGCCAAAAGTGGGGGCCGTGGCCGGAGGGGGCGGGCAACTCCACTAAGCTGGAGTGCCCTGCTGGGCTGTGACAAAGGGGTGAGCCTTTGAGGCTCACCGCCAGGTGTCACAGCTCCTGCCTGGGGGAGGTGTTAGCATCTCCACCCAGTGCAGGCTTTGTTACTGGCCTCAGAGTGACAAAGGCACTCTCCCCATGGGGCCAGCAACATGTCTCTGGTGTGGCAGGCTGCTGGAACTAGTCAGCCTACACAGACAGTCGGTTAAGTTTCAGGGGGCACCTCTAAGGTGCCCTCTGTGGTGTATTTTACAATAAAATGTACACTGGCATCAGTGTGCATTTATTGTGCTGAGAAGTTTGATACCAAACTTCCCAGTTTTCAGTGTAGCCATTATGGTGCTGTGGAGTTCGTGTTTGACAGACTCCCAGACCATATACTCTTATGGCTATCCTGCACTTACAATGTCTAGGGTTTTGTTTAGACACTGTAGGGGTACCATGCTCATGCACTGGTACCCTCACCTATGGTATAGTGCACCCTGCCTTAGGGCTGTAAGGCCTGCTAGAGGGGTGGCTTACCTATACTGCATAGGCAGTGAGAGGCTGGCATGGCACCCTGAGGGGAGTGCCATGTCGACTTACTCGTTTTGTCCTCACTAGCACACACAAGCTGGCAAGCAGTGTGTCTGTGCTGAGTGAGAGGTCTCCAGGGTGGCATAAGACATGCTGCAGCCCTTAGAGACCTTCCTTGGCATCAGGGCCCTTGGTACTAGAAGTACCAGTTACAAGGGACTTATCTGGATGCCAGGGTCTGCCAATTGTGGATACAAAAGTACAGGTTAGGGAAAGAACACTGGTGCTGGGGCCTGGTTAGCAGGCCTCAGCACACTTTCAATTGTAAACATAGCATCAGCAAAGGCAAAAAGTCAGGGGGCAACCATGCCAAGGAGGCATTTCCTTACACAACCCCCCCCCAAACGAAAGAGGATGAGACTAACCTTTCCCAAGAGAGTCTTCATTTTCTAAGTGGAAGAACCTGGAAAGGCCATCTGCATTGGCATGGGCAGTCCCAGGTCTGTGTTCCACTATAAAGTCCATTCCCTGTAGGGAGATGGACCACCTCAACAGTTTAGGATTTTCACCTTTCATTTGCATCAGCCATTTGAGAGGTCTGTGGTCAGTTTGAACTAGGAAGTGAGTCCCAAAGAGGTATGGTCTCAGCTTCTTCAGGGACCAAACCACAGCAAAGGCCTCCCTCTCAATGGCACTCCAACGCTGCTCCCTGGGGAGTAACCTCCTGCTAATGAAAGCAACAGGCTGGTCAAGGCCATCATCATTTGTTTGGGACAAAACTGCCCCTATCCCATGTTCAGAGGCATCAGTCTGCACAATGAACTGCTTAGAATAATCTGGAGCTTTTAGAACTGGTGCTGAGCACATTGCTTGTTTCAGGGTGTCAAAGGCCTGTTGGCATTCCACAGTCCAGTTCACTTTCTTGGGCATTTTCTTGGAGGTGAGTTCAGTGAGGGCTGTCACAATGGATCCATATCCCTTCACAAACCTCCTGTAATACCCAGTCAAGCCAAGGAATGCCCTGACTTGAGTCTGGGTTTTTGGAGCTACCCAGTCCAGAATAGTCTGGATCTTGGGTTGGAGTGGCTGAACTTGGCCTCCACCTACAAGGTGGCCCAAGTAAACCACAGTTCCCTGCCCTATCTGGCATTTGGATGCCTTGATAGAGAGGCCTGCAGATTGCAGAGCCTTCAAAACCTTCTTCAGGTGGACCAGGTGATCCTGCCAGGTGGAGCTAAAGACAGCAATATCATCAAGATAAGCTGTGCTAAAGGACTCCAAGCCAGCAAGGACTTGATTCACCAACCTTTGGAAGGTGGCAGGGGCATTCTTTAAACCAAAGGGCATAACAGTAAACTGATAATGCCCATCAGGTGTGGAGAATGCTGTTTTCTCTTTTGCTCCAGGTGCCATTTTTATTTGCCAGTACCCTGCTGTCAAGTCAAAGGTACTTAAGAATTTGGCCGCACCTAATTTGTCTATGAGCTCATCAGCTCTTGGAATGGGATGAGCATCTGTCTTGGTGACAGAATTGAGCCCTCTGTAGTCCACACAAAACCTCATCTCTTTCTTTCCATCTTTGGTGTGAGGTTTGGGGACTAAGACCACTGGGCTAGCCCAGGGGCTGTCAGAGCGCTCAATCACTCCCAATTCCAGCATCTTGTGGACTTCCACCTTGATGCTTTCCTTAACATGGTCAGACTGTCTAAAGATTTTGTTCTTGACAGGCATGCTGTCTCCTGTGTCCACATCATGGGTACACAGGTGTGTCTGACCAGGGGTTAAGGAGAAGAGTTCAGGAAACTGTTGTAGGACTCTCCTACAATCAGCTTGCTGTTGGCCAGAGAGGGTGTCTGAGTAGATCACTCCATCTACTGTGCCATCTTGTGGGTCTGATGACAGAAGATCAGGGAGAGGTTCACTCTCTGCCTCCTGATCCTCATCTGTTACCATCAACAGATTCACATCAGCCCTGTCATGGAAGAGCTTAAGGCGGTTCACATGGATCACCCTCTTGGGGCTCCTGCTTGTGCCCAGGTCCACCAGGTAGGTGACCTGACTCTTCCTTTCTAGTACTGGGTAAGGGCCACTCCATTTGTCCTGGAGTGCCCTGGGAGCCACAGGCTCCAGAACCCAGACTTTCTGCCCTGGTTGGAACTCAACCAGTGCAGCCTTTTGGTCATACCAAAACTTCTGGAGCTGTTGGCTGGCCTCAAGGTTTTTGGTTGCCTTTTCCATGTACTCTGCCATTCTAGAGCGAAGGCCAAGTACATAGTCCACTATGTCCTGTTTAGGCTCATGGAGAGGTCTCTCCCAGCCTTCTTTAACAAGGGCAAGTGGTCCCCTTACAGGATGACCAAACAGAAGTTCGAAGGGTGAGAATCCTACTCCCTTCTGTGGCACCTCTCTGTAAGCGAAAAGCAGACATGGCAAGAGGACATCCCATCTCCTTTTGAGCTTTTCTGGGAGCCCCATGATCATGCCTTTTAATGTCTTGTTGAATCTCTCAACCAAGCCATTAGTTTGTGGATGGTATGGTGTAGTGAATTTATAAGTCACTCCACACTCATTCCACATGTGCTTTAGGTATGCTGACATGAAGTTGGTACCTCTGTCAGACACCACCTCCTTAGGGAAACCCACTCTGGTAAAGATACCAATGAGGGCCTTGGCTACTGCAGGGGCAGTAGTCGACCTAAGGGGAATAGCTTCAGGATACCTGGTAGCATGATCCACTACTACCAGGATATACATATTTCCTGAGGCTGTGGGAGGTTCCAGTGGACCAACTATGTCCACACCCACTCTTTCAAAGGGAACCCCCACCACTGGAAGTGGAATGAGGGGGGCCTTTGGATGCCCACCTGTCTTACCACTGGCTTGACAGGTGGGGCAGGAGAGGCAAAACTCCTTAACCATGTTGGACATATTGGGCCAGTAGAAGTGGTTGACTAACCTCTCCCACGTCTTGGTTTGTCCCAAATGTCCAGCAAGGGGAATGTCATGGGCCAATGTTAGGATGAACTTCCTGAACAGCTGAGGCACTACCACTCTCCTAGTGGCACCAGGTTTGGGGTCTCTGGCCTCAGTGTACAGGAGTCCATCTTCCCAATAGACCCTATGCGTTCCATTTTTCTTGCCTTTGGACTCTTCAGCAGCTTGCTGCCTAAGGCCTTCAAGAGAGGGACAGGTTTCTTGTCCCTTACACAGCTCCTCCCTTGAGGGTCCCCCTGGGCCTAAGAGCTCAACCTGATAAGGTTCAAGCTCCAAAGGCTCAGTTCCCTCAGAGGGCAGAACTTCTTCCTGAGAAGAGAGGTTCCCTTTCTTTTGCTGTGTTGCAGTTGGTTTCCCAACTGACTTTCCTTTCCTCTTGGTAGGCTGGGCCATTCTTCCAGACTCCAGCTCTACTTGTTCACCCTGTGCCTTGCATTGTGCTCTTGTTTTCACACACACCAGTTCAGGGATACCCAGCATTGCTGCATGGGTTTTTAGTTCTACCTCAGCCCATGCTGAGGACTCCAGGTCATTTCCAAGCAGACAGTCCACTGGGATATTTGAGGAGACCACCACCTGTTTCAGGCCATTGACCCCTCCCCATTCTAAAGTAACCATTGCCATGGGATGTACTTTTCTCTGATTGTCAGCGTTGGTGACTGTGTAAGTTTTTCCAGTCAGGTATTGGCCAGGGGAAACCAGTTTCTCTGTCACCATGGTGACACTGGCACCTGTATCCCTCAGGCCCTCTATTCTAGTCCCATTAATTAAGAGTTGCTGTCTGTATTTTTGCATGTTAGGCGGCCAGACAGCTAGTGTGGCTAAATCCACCCCACCCTCAGAAACTAGAGTAGCTTCAGTGTGGACCCTGATTTGCTCTGGGCACACTGTTGATCCCACTTGGAGACTAGCCATACCAGTGTTACCTGGATGGGAGTTTGGAGTGGAACCTTTCTTGGGACAGGCCTTGTCTCCAGTTTGGTGTCCATGCTGTTTACAGCTATGACACCAGGCCTTTTTGGGATCAAAGTTTTTACCCTTGTACCCATTGTTTTGTGAAGAGGCTCTGGGCCCACCCTCCTGTGCAGGTTTTTGGGGGCCTGTAGAAGACTCTTTACTATTTTTAGTTTTGGTTGTCTCATCACTCTTCCCCTGGGGAGTCTTTGTGACCCCTTTCTTTTGGTCACCCCCTGTTGAAGTCTTGGACACCCTTGTCTTGACCCAATGGTCCGCCTTCTTTCCCAATTCTTGGGGAGAAATTGGTCCTAGGTCTACCAGATGCTGATGCAGTTTATCATTGAAACAATTACTTAACAGGTGTTCTTTCACAAATAAATTGTACAGCCCATCATAATTACTTACACCACTGCCTTGAATCCAACCATCTAGTGTTTTCACTGAGTAGTCAACAAAGTCAACCCAGGTCTGGCTCGAGGATTTTTGAGCCCCCCTGAACCTAATCCTGTACTCCTCAGTGGAGAATCCAAAGCCCTCAATCAGGGTACCCTTCATGAGGTCATAAGATTCTGCATCTTGTCCAGAGAGTGTGAGGAGTCTATCCCTACACTTTCCTGTGAACATTTCCCAAAGGAGAGCACCCCAGTGAGATCTGTTCACTTTTCTGGTTACACAAGCCCTCTCAAAAGCTGTGAACCATTTGGTGATGTCATCACCATCTTCATATTTAGTTACAATCCCTTTGGGGATTTTCAACATGTCAGGAGAATCTCTGACCCTATTTATGTTGCTGCCACCATTGATGGGTCCTAGGCCCATCTCTTGTCTTTCCCTCTCTATGGCTAGGATCTGTCTTTCCAAAGCCAATCTTTTGGCCATCCTGGCTAACTGGATGTCCTCTTCACTGGAGTTATCCTCAGTGATTTCAGAGTTGTTGGTCCCTCCTGTGAGGGAACCAGCATCTCTGACTATTATTTGTGGAGTCAGGGCTTGAGAAGCCCTGCTCTCCCTAAGTAGGACTGGAGGGGGGGAATTTCCCTCCAAGTCACTATCTTCATCCTCTGAGTTGCCATCCTCAGAGGGGTTGGCCTTTTCAAACTCTGCCAAAAGCTCCTGGAGCTGTACTTTGGTAGGTTTGGGGCCCATTGCTATTTTCTTTAGTTTACAGAGTGACCTTAGCTCTCTCATCTGTAGATGGAGGTAAGGTGTGGTGTCGAGTTCCACCACATTCACATCTGTGCTAGACATTTTGCTTCTAAAAGTTGGAATACTTTTTAAGAATCTACAACTGGTTCTAGAATCTAATTCAAACTTTTACAAACTTTTAAACTCTAAAAGAAATGCTAAACAGGATCTAACACAAGGCCCTAGCAGGTCTTTTAAGAATTTAGAAAACTTTTCAAATTGCAAAAATCAATTTCTAATGACAATTTTGGAATTTGTCGTGTGGTCAGGTATTGGCTGAGTAGTCCAGCAAATGCAAAGTCTTGTATCCCACCGCTGATCCACCAATGTAGGAAGTTGGCTCTGTATGTGCTATTTCAAAGTAAGGAATAGCATGCACAGAGTCCAAGGGTTCCCCTTAGAGGTAAAATAGTGGTAAAAAGAGATAATACCAATGCTCTATTTTGTGGTAGTGTGGTCGAGCAGTAGGCTTATCCAAGGAGTAGTGTTAAGCATTTGTTGTACATACACATAGACAATAAATGAGGTACACACACTCAGAGACAAATCCAGCCAATAGGTTTTTATATAGAAACATATCTTTTCTTAGTTTATTTTAAGAACCACAGGTTCAAATTCTACATGTAATATCTCATTCGAAAGGTATTGCAGGTAAGTACTTTAGGAACTTCAAATCATCAAAATTGCATGTATACTTTTCAAGTTATTCACAAATAGCTGTTTTAAAAGTGGACACAGTGCAATTTTCACAGTTCCTGGGGGAGGTAAGTTTTTGTTAGGTTAACCAGGTAAGTAAGACACTTACAGGGCTTAGTTCTTGGTCCAAGGTAGCCCACCGTTGGGGGTTCAGAGCAACCCCAAAGTCACCACCCCAGCAGCTCAGGGCCGGTCAGGTGCAGAGTTCAAAGTGGTGCCCAAAACACATAGGCTAGAATGGAGAGAAGGGGGTGCCCCGGTTCCGGTCTGCTTGCAGGTAAGTACCCGCGTCTTCGGAGGGCAGACCAGGGGGGTTTTGTAGGGCACCGGGGGGGACACAAGTCCACACAGAAATTTCACCCTCAGCGGCGCGGGGGCGGCCGGGTGCAGTGTAGAAACAAGCGTCGGGTTCGCAATGTTAGTCTATGAGAGATCTCGGGATCTCTTCAGCGCTGCAGGCAGGAAAGGGGGGGGTTCCTCGGGGAAACCTCCACTTGGGCAAGGGAGAGGGACTCCTGGGGGTCACTTCTCCAGTGAAAGTCCGGTCCTTCAGGTCCTGGGGGCTGCGGGTGCAGGGTCTCTCCCAGGCGTCGGGACTTTAGGTTCAAAGAGTCGCGGTCAGGGGAAGCCTCGGGATTCCCTCTGCAGGCGGCGCTGTGGGGGCTCAGGGGGGACAGGTTTTGGTACTCACAGTATCAGAGTAGTCCTGGGGTCCCTCCTGAGGCGTCGGATCTCCACCAGCCGAGTCGGGGTCGCCGGGTGCAGTGTTGCAAGTCTCACGCTTCTTGCGGGGAGCTTGCAGGGTTCTTTAAAGCTGCTGGAAACAAAGTTGCAGCTTTTCTTGGAGCAGGTCCGCTGTCCTCGGGAGTTTCTTGTCTTTTCGAAGCAGGGGCAGTCCTCAGAGGATGTCGAGGTCGCTGGTCCCTTTGGAAGGCGTCGCTGGAGCAGGATCTTTGGAAGGCAGGAGACAGGCCGGTGAGTTTCTGGAGCCAAGGCAGTTGTCGTCTTCTGGTCTTCCGCTGCAGGGGTTTTCAGCTGGGCAGTCCTTCTTCTTGTAGTTGCAGGAATCTAATTTTCTTGGGTTCAGGGTAGCCCTTAAATACTAAATTTAAGGGCGTGTTTAGGTCTGGGGGGTTAGTAGCCAATGGCTACTAGCCCTGAGGGTGGGTACACCCTCTTTGTGCCTCCTCCCAAGGGGAGGGGGTCACAATCCTAACCCTATTGGGGGAATCCTCCATCTGCAAGATGGAGGATTTCTAAAAGTTAGAGTCACCTCAGCTCAGGACACCTTAGGGGCTGTCCTGACTGGCCAGTGACTCCTCCTTGTTGCTTTCTTTGTTCCCTCCAGCCTTGCCGCCAAAAGTGGGGGCCGTGGCCGGAGGGGGCGGGCAACTCCACTAAGCTGGAGTGCCCTGCTGGGCTGTGACAAAGGGGTGAGCCTTTGAGGCTCACCGCCAGGTGTCACAGCTCCTGCCTGGGGGAGGTGTTAGCATCTCCACCCAGTGCAGGCTTTGTTACTGGCCTCAGAGTGACAAAGGCACTCTCCCCATGGGGCCAGCAACATGTCTCTGGTGTGGCAGGCTGCTGGAACTAGTCAGCCTACACAGACAGTCGGTTAAGTTTCAGGGGGCACCTCTAAGGTGCCCTCTGTGGTGTATTTTACAATAAAATGTACACTGGCATCAGTGTGCATTTATTGTGCTGAGAAGTTTGATACCAAACTTCCCAGTTTTCAGTGTAGCCATTATGGTGCTGTGGAGTTCGTGTTTGACAGACTCCCAGACCATATACTCTTATGGCTATCCTGCACTTACAATGTCTAGGGTTTTGTTTAGACACTGTAGGGGTACCATGCTCATGCACTGGTACCCTCACCTATGGTATAGTGCACCCTGCCTTAGGGCTGTAAGGCCTGCTAGAGGGGTGGCTTACCTATACTGCATAGGCAGTGAGAGGCTGGCATGGCACCCTGAGGGGAGTGCCATGTCGACTTACTCGTTTTGTCCTCACTAGCACACACAAGCTGGCAAGCAGTGTGTCTGTGCTGAGTGAGAGGTCTCCAGGGTGGCATAAGACATGCTGCAGCCCTTAGAGACCTTCCTTGGCATCAGGGCCCTTGGTACTAGAAGTACCAGTTACAAGGGACTTATCTGGATGCCAGGGTCTGCCAATTGTGGATACAAAAGTACAGGTTAGGGAAAGAACACTGGTGCTGGGGCCTGGTTAGCAGGCCTCAGCACACTTTCAATTGTAAACATAGCATCAGCAAAGGCAAAAAGTCAGGGGGCAACCATGCCAAGGAGGCATTTCCTTACACAACCCCCCCCCAAACGAAAGAGGATGAGACTAACCTTTCCCAAGAGAGTCTTCATTTTCTAAGTGGAAGAACCTGGAAAGGCCATCTGCATTGGCATGGGCAGTCCCAGGTCTGTGTTCCACTATAAAGTCCATTCCCTGTAGGGAGATGGACCACCTCAACAGTTTAGGATTTTCACCTTTCATTTGCATCAGCCATTTGAGAGGTCTGTGGTCAGTTTGAACTAGGAAGTGAGTCCCAAAGAGGTATGGTCTCAGCTTCTTCAGGGACCAAACCACAGCAAAGGCCTCCCTCTCAATGGCACTCCAACGCTGCTCCCTGGGGAGTAACCTCCTGCTAATGAAAGCAACAGGCTGGTCAAGGCCATCATCATTTGTTTGGGACAAAACTGCCCCTATCCCATGTTCAGAGGCATCAGTCTGCACAATGAACTGCTTAGAATAATCTGGAGCTTTTAGAACTGGTGCTGAGCACATTGCTTGTTTCAGGGTGTCAAAGGCCTGTTGGCATTCCACAGTCCAGTTCACTTTCTTGGGCATTTTCTTGGAGGTGAGTTCAGTGAGGGCTGTCACAATGGATCCATATCCCTTCACAAACCTCCTGTAATACCCAGTCAAGCCAAGGAATGCCCTGACTTGAGTCTGGGTTTTTGGAGCTACCCAGTCCAGAATAGTCTGGATCTTGGGTTGGAGTGGCTGAACTTGGCCTCCACCTACAAGGTGGCCCAAGTAAACCACAGTTCCCTGCCCTATCTGGCATTTGGATGCCTTGATAGAGAGGCCTGCAGATTGCAGAGCCTTCAAAACCTTCTTCAGGTGGACCAGGTGATCCTGCCAGGTGGAGCTAAAGACAGCAATATCATCAAGATAAGCTGTGCTAAAGGACTCCAAGCCAGCAAGGACTTGATTCACCAACCTTTGGAAGGTGGCAGGGGCATTCTTTAAACCAAAGGGCATAACAGTAAACTGATAATGCCCATCAGGTGTGGAGAATGCTGTTTTCTCTTTTGCTCCAGGTGCCATTTTTATTTGCCAGTACCCTGCTGTCAAGTCAAAGGTACTTAAGAATTTGGCCGCACCTAATTTGTCTATGAGCTCATCAGCTCTTGGAATGGGATGAGCATCTGTCTTGGTGACAGAATTGAGCCCTCTGTAGTCCACACAAAACCTCATCTCTTTCTTTCCATCTTTGGTGTGAGGTTTGGGGACTAAGACCACTGGGCTAGCCCAGGGGCTGTCAGAGCGCTCAATCACTCCCAATTCCAGCATCTTGTGGACTTCCACCTTGATGCTTTCCTTAACATGGTCAGACTGTCTAAAGATTTTGTTCTTGACAGGCATGCTGTCTCCTGTGTCCACATCATGGGTACACAGGTGTGTCTGACCAGGGGTTAAGGAGAAGAGTTCAGGAAACTGTTGTAGGACTCTCCTACAATCAGCTTGCTGTTGGCCAGAGAGGGTGTCTGAGTAGATCACTCCATCTACTGTGCCATCTTGTGGGTCTGATGACAGAAGATCAGGGAGAGGTTCACTCTCTGCCTCCTGATCCTCATCTGTTACCATCAACAGATTCACATCAGCCCTGTCATGGAAGAGCTTAAGGCGGTTCACATGGATCACCCTCTTGGGGCTCCTGCTTGTGCCCAGGTCCACCAGGTAGGTGACCTGACTCTTCCTTTCTAGTACTGGGTAAGGGCCACTCCATTTGTCCTGGAGTGCCCTGGGAGCCACAGGCTCCAGAACCCAGACTTTCTGCCCTGGTTGGAACTCAACCAGTGCAGCCTTTTGGTCATACCAAAACTTCTGGAGCTGTTGGCTGGCCTCAAGGTTTTTGGTTGCCTTTTCCATGTACTCTGCCATTCTAGAGCGAAGGCCAAGTACATAGTCCACTATGTCCTGTTTAGGCTCATGGAGAGGTCTCTCCCAGCCTTCTTTAACAAGGGCAAGTGGTCCCCTTACAGGATGACCAAACAGAAGTTCGAAGGGTGAGAATCCTACTCCCTTCTGTGGCACCTCTCTGTAAGCGAAAAGCAGACATGGCAAGAGGACATCCCATCTCCTTTTGAGCTTTTCTGGGAGCCCCATGATCATGCCTTTTAATGTCTTGTTGAATCTCTCAACCAAGCCATTAGTTTGTGGATGGTATGGTGTAGTGAATTTATAAGTCACTCCACACTCATTCCACATGTGCTTTAGGTATGCTGACATGAAGTTGGTACCTCTGTCAGACACCACCTCCTTAGGGAAACCCACTCTGGTAAAGATACCAATGAGGGCCTTGGCTACTGCAGGGGCAGTAGTCGACCTAAGGGGAATAGCTTCAGGATACCTGGTAGCATGATCCACTACTACCAGGATATACATATTTCCTGAGGCTGTGGGAGGTTCCAGTGGACCAACTATGTCCACACCCACTCTTTCAAAGGGAACCCCCACCACTGGAAGTGGAATGAGGGGGGCCTTTGGATGCCCACCTGTCTTACCACTGGCTTGACAGGTGGGGCAGGAGAGGCAAAACTCCTTAACCATGTTGGACATATTGGGCCAGTAGAAGTGGTTGACTAACCTCTCCCACGTCTTGGTTTGTCCCAAATGTCCAGCAAGGGGAATGTCATGGGCCAATGTTAGGATGAACTTCCTGAACAGCTGAGGCACTACCACTCTCCTAGTGGCACCAGGTTTGGGGTCTCTGGCCTCAGTGTACAGGAGTCCATCTTCCCAATAGACCCTATGCGTTCCATTTTTCTTGCCTTTGGACTCTTCAGCAGCTTGCTGCCTAAGGCCTTCAAGAGAGGGACAGGTTTCTTGTCCCTTACACAGCTCCTCCCTTGAGGGTCCCCCTGGGCCTAAGAGCTCAACCTGATAAGGTTCAAGCTCCAAAGGCTCAGTTCCCTCAGAGGGCAGAACTTCTTCCTGAGAAGAGAGGTTCCCTTTCTTTTGCTGTGTTGCAGTTGGTTTCCCAACTGACTTTCCTTTCCTCTTGGTAGGCTGGGCCATTCTTCCAGACTCCAGCTCTACTTGTTCACCCTGTGCCTTGCATTGTGCTCTTGTTTTCACACACACCAGTTCAGGGATACCCAGCATTGCTGCATGGGTTTTTAGTTCTACCTCAGCCCATGCTGAGGACTCCAGGTCATTTCCAAGCAGACAGTCCACTGGGATATTTGAGGAGACCACCACCTGTTTCAGGCCATTGACCCCTCCCCATTCTAAAGTAACCATTGCCATGGGATGTACTTTTCTCTGATTGTCAGCGTTGGTGACTGTGTAAGTTTTTCCAGTCAGGTATTGGCCAGGGGAAACTAGTTTCTCTGTCACCATGGTGACACTGGCACCTGTATCCCTCAGGCCCTCTATTCTAGTCCCATTAATTAAGAGTTGCTGTCTGTATTTTTGCATGTTAGGCGGCCAGACAGCTAGTGTGGCTAAATCCACCCCACCCTCAGAAACTAGAGTAGCTTCAGTGTGGACCCTGATTTGCTCTGGGCACACTGTTGATCCCACTTGGAGACTAGCCATACCAGTGTTACCTGGATGGGAGTTTGGAGTGGAACCTTTCTTGGGACAGGCCTTGTCTCCAGTTTGGTGTCCATGCTGTTTACAGCTATGACACCAGGCCTTTTTGGGATCAAAGTTTTTACCCTTGTACCCATTGTTTTGTGAAGAGGCTCTGGGCCCACCCTCCTGTGCAGGTTTTTGGGGGCCTGTAGAAGACTCTTTACTATTTTTAGTTTTGGTTGTCTCATCACTCTTCCCCTGGGGAGTCTTTGTGACCCCTTTCTTTTGGTCACCCCCTGTTGAAGTCTTGGACACCCTTGTCTTGACCCAATGGTCCGCCTTCTTTCCCAATTCTTGGGGAGAAATTGGTCCTAGGTCTACCAGATGCTGATGCAGTTTATCATTGAAACAATTACTTAACAGGTGTTCTTTCACAAATAAATTGTACAGCCCATCATAATTACTTACACCACTGCCTTGAATCCAACCATCTAGTGTTTTCACTGAGTAGTCAACAAAGTCAACCCAGGTCTGGCTCGAGGATTTTTGAGCCCCCCTGAACCTAATCCTGTACTCCTCAGTGGAGAATCCAAAGCCCTCAATCAGGGTACCCTTCATGAGGTCATAAGATTCTGCATCTTGTCCAGAGAGTGTGAGGAGTCTATCCCTACACTTTCCTGTGAACATTTCCCAAAGGAGAGCACCCCAGTGAGATCTGTTCACTTTTCTGGTTACACAAGCCCTCTCAAAAGCTGTGAACCATTTGGTGATGTCATCACCATCTTCATATTTAGTTACAATCCCTTTGGGGATTTTCAACATGTCAGGAGAATCTCTGACCCTATTTATGTTGCTGCCACCATTGATGGGTCCTAGGCCCATCTCTTGTCTTTCCCTCTCTATGGCTAGGATCTGTCTTTCCAAAGCCAATCTTTTGGCCATCCTGGCTAACTGGATGTCCTCTTCACTGGAGTTATCCTCAGTGATTTCAGAGTTGTTGGTCCCTCCTGTGAGGGAACCAGCATCTCTGACTATTATTTGTGGAGTCAGGGCTTGAGAAGCCCTGCTCTCCCTAAGTAGGACTGGAGGGGGGGAATTTCCCTCCAAGTCACTATCTTCATCCTCTGAGTTGCCATCCTCAGAGGGGTTGGCCTTTTCAAACTCTGCCAAAAGCTCCTGGAGCTGTACTTTGGTAGGTTTGGGGCCCATTGCTATTTTCTTTAGTTTACAGAGTGACCTTAGCTCTCTCATCTGTAGATGGAGGTAAGGTGTGGTGTCGAGTTCCACCACATTCACATCTGTGCTAGACATTTTGCTTCTAAAAGTTGGAATACTTTTTAAGAATCTACAACTGGTTCTAGAATCTAATTCAAACTTTTACAAACTTTTAAACTCTAAAAGAAATGCTAAACAGGATCTAACACAAGGCCCTAGCAGGTCTTTTAAGAATTTAGAAAACTTTTCAAATTGCAAAAATCAATTTCTAATGACAATTTTGGAATTTGTCGTGTGGTCAGGTATTGGCTGAGTAGTCCAGCAAATGCAAAGTCTTGTATCCCACCGCTGATCCACCAATGTAGGAAGTTGGCTCTGTATGTGCTATTTCAAAGTAAGGAATAGCATGCACAGAGTCCAAGGGTTCCCCTTAGAGGTAAAATAGTGGTAAAAAGAGATAATACCAATGCTCTATTTTGTGGTAGTGTGGTCGAGCAGTAGGCTTATCCAAGGAGTAGTGTTAAGCATTTGTTGTACATACACATAGACAATAAATGAGGTACACACACTCAGAGACAAATCCAGCCAATAGGTTTTTATATAGAAAAATATCTTTTCTTAGTTTATTTTAAGAACCACAGGTTCAAATTCTACATGTAATATCTCATTCGAAAGGTATTGCAGGTAAGTACTTTAGGAACTTCAAATCATCAAAATTGCATGTATACTTTTCAAGTTATTCACAAATAGCTGTTTTAAAAGTGGACACTTAGTGCAATTTTCACAGTTCCTGGGGGAGGTAAGTTTTTGTTAGGTTAACCAGGTAAGTAAGACACTTACAGGGCTTAGTTCTTGGTCCAAGGTAGCCCACCGTTGGGGGTTCAGAGCAACCCCAAAGTCACCACCCCAGCAGCTCAGGGCCGGTCAGGTGCAGAGTTCAAAGTGGTGCCCAAAACACATAGGCTAGAATGGAGAGAAGGGGGTGCCCCGGTTCCGGTCTGCTTGCAGGTAAGTACCCGCGTCTTCGGAGGGCAGACCAGGGGGGTTTTGTAGGGCACCGGGGGGGACACAAGTCCACACAGAAATTTCACCCTCAGCGGCGCGGGGGCGGCCGGGTGCAGTGTAGAAACAAGCGTCGGGTTCGCAATGTTAGTCTATGAGAGATCTCGGGATCTCTTCAGCGCTGCAGGCAGGAAAGGGGGGGGTTCCTCGGGGAAACCTCCACTTGGGCAAGGGAGAGGGACTCCTGGGGGTCACTTCTCCAGTGAAAGTCTGGTCCTTCAGGTCCTGGGGGCTGCGGGTGCAGGGTCTTTCCCAGGCGTCGGGACTTTAGGTTCAAAGAGTCGCGGTCAGGGGAAGCCTCGGGATTCCCTCTGCAGGCGGCGCTGTGGGGGCTCAGGGGGGACAGGTTTTGGTACTCACAGTATCAGAGTAGTCCTGGGGTCCCTCCTGAGGCGTCGGATCTCCACCAGCCGAGTCGGGGTCGCCGGGTGCAGTGTTGCAAGTCTCACGCTTCTTGCGGGGAGCTTGCAGGGTTCTTTAAAGCTGCTGGAAACAAAGTTGCAGCTTTTCTTGGAGCAGGTCCGCTGTCCTCGGGAGTTTCTTGTCTTTTCGAAGCAGGGGCAGTCCTCAGAGGATGTCGAGGTCGCTGGTCCCTTTGGAAGGCGTCGCTGGAGCAGGATCTTTGGAAGGCAGGAGACAGGCCGGTGAGTTTCTGGAGCCAAGGCAGTTGTCGTCTTCTGGTCTTCCGCTGCAGGGGTTTTCAGCTGGGCAGTCCTTCTTCTTGTAGTTGCAGGAATCTAATTTTCTTGGGTTCAGGGTAGCCCTTAAATACTAAATTTAAGGGCGTGTTTAGGTCTGGGGGGTTAGTAGCCAATGGCTACTAGCCCTGAGGGTGGGTACACCCTCTTTGTGCCTCCTCCCAAGGGGAGGGGGTCACAATCCTAACCCTATTGGGGGAATCCTCCATCTGCAAGATGGAGGATTTCTAAAAGTTAGAGTCACCTCAGCTCAGGACACCTTAGGGGCTGTCCTGACTGGCCAGTGACTCCTCCTTGTTGCTTTCTTTGTTCCCTCCAGCCTTGCCGCCAAAAGTGGGGGCCGTGGCCGGAGGGGGCGGGCAACTCCACTAAGCTGGAGTGCCCTGCTGGGCTGTGACAAAGGGGTGAGCCTTTGAGGCTCACCGCCAGGTGTCACAGCTCCTGCCTGGGGGAGGTGTTAGCATCTCCACCCAGTGCAGGCTTTGTTACTGGCCTCAGAGTGACAAAGGCACTCTCCCCATGGGGCCAGCAACATGTCTCTGGTGTGGCAGGCTGCTGGAACTAGTCAGCCTACACAGACAGTCGGTTAAGTTTCAGGGGGCACCTCTAAGGTGCCCTCTGTGGTGTATTTTACAATAAAATGTACACTGGCATCAGTGTGCATTTATTGTGCTGAGAAGTTTGATACCAAACTTCCCAGTTTTCAGTGTAGCCATTATGGTGCTGTGGAGTTCGTGTTTGACAGACTCCCAGACCATATACTCTTATGGCTATCCTGCACTTACAATGTCTAGGGTTTTGTTTAGACACTGTAGGGGTACCATGCTCATGCACTGGTACCCTCACCTATGGTATAGTGCACCCTGCCTTAGGGCTGTAAGGCCTGCTAGAGGGGTGGCTTACCTATACTGCATAGGCAGTGAGAGGCTGGCATGGCACCCTGAGGGGAGTGCCATGTCGACTTACTCGTTTTGTCCTCACTAGCACACACAAGCTGGCAAGCAGTGTGTCTGTGCTGAGTGAGAGGTCTCCAGGGTGGCATAAGACATGCTGCAGCCCTTAGAGACCTTCCTTGGCATCAGGGCCCTTGGTACTAGAAGTACCAGTTACAAGGGACTTATCTGGATGCCAGGGTCTGCCAATTGTGGATACAAAAGTACAGGTTAGGGAAAGAACACTGGTGCTGGGGCCTGGTTAGCAGGCCTCAGCACACTTTCAATTGTAAACATAGCATCAGCAAAGGCAAAAAGTCAGGGGGCAACCATGCCAAGGAGGCATTTCCTTACACGCACAATGACCTATATTCCCACACCAGTAACATCTCAGGTCCTTGTATTTAGACCATTGTTCTTGTTGAGTTTTGTCTTCATGTTTCTCACAATCCCCTTCTTTTTGGGGAATCTCTTTTTTCATCGAACTTTTATTCACTGATAAGTTTTTTCCTTTTTCTAATTCTTCTACACAAGCCAAAGTGTGTTCCACTCTTTTGGCCAATGCAACAACTTCATGGAGGGGTGGATCATCCTTGCTCCATAGTTCTTCTCTCACCTTATCACTTGAGCATCTTAACATGAACTGATCTCTGATACGCTCCTCTATGGTTACTCCAAACTTACACGTCGAAGCTAGTTTCCTCAACGCAGTAATATATTCCTCAATCGTTTCTCCAGGTTTTTGCTCCCTCATACCAAAATGGTATCTTTCTAAAATTTTACTTACTTTTGGAAGAAAATGTAAATCTAATTTCTTTAAACATAACTCAAATTCATTTAAATCAGTATCTTCATCACAAGTATCAGGAAGAGTTTCAAAAATTTCTTGACCCTCACATCCCAAACAGTGCATAAGGAGGGCTGTTTTCGTTCGATAAATTCGTTCCACATACTCTTGAATAATGAAGAAATGTTTTCTTCCATTTAGACCACTTGATAAGCGGTTCTCCTGGCACCGTTAGAAAAAAAGGTGGGGTGAGATGTTCTGCATTATAAATATTCTTATTTATATGTTTTTATTTTGTATGCTCTTGTAGTCTTTATGTACAATCAAAACATTTGATTCACTTTCCACAGTAGAATTGCTAAAGTTTCAATAATAGATTCAAAACATATTACTCATGTCACAAGAGCCCGAAGAAGAAGAAGGTCTGAATTCTCTTTTGTTTCTCTGTTAAAATACTTGTATGCAGTTCAAAGATATATTCGAGTATAATTTATAATACTCATACAAGGTTTATTTTTGCCAAAGAGCGCTAACGCGTTGTTATTTTTATCATAAGCAGAATTACACGTTTTAGGGAACTCGAGCGTTCTTATAATATTGATCTATGGCGTAAGATAAAAAGCTTCCATAGTGCGAGAAATGTTAAATGTCAAATGTTGCCAAAAGATTCAGAAGCGCGTGTAATTTAAAAGTGCGAGGAAATGAAACAAAACGTTTCGGACCGCACGCGCGAAAGATTAAGATGTTCTTGAGCGTGCGAGGAAATGAAACTAACACGTTTCAGACCGCACTCGTTAAGGATTCAGTTGTTCTTGAGCACATGTAAATCCATAGCGCGTGACGGCAACTCAAACAGTAACTTGATCTTGAACAAATAACAGGATTGATATCAAAGTAGCTGGTTCTTTATCGTTTGTTAGTTTGCTCTTGAAAAGGAAGTCGTATTAAATTCAACAGTTTAATTAAGAACAAGTTGGATTTGGACAACTCCTTGCACGCGCTAGCAACATTTAAATTTGACAGTACACGGAGCAGATTCACGTAGAAGTTAAATTCAAACACGGTGCCAAAGAAGTACGAAAAATTGGTTGTCAGATAAGAATCACCACAGAGTTAATTTCCAGTTTTAAATCCATTAAAAAAAGAAAACGAGGAAGCCATGCGAAGTAGATGTTTCAAATATAGAAGTTCTTACATTCTGGTGTTAAGGTACTACAATCCAGGTCACCTTTGTCGCCAAATGTAATAAAGATGCGGGCCAAAAGGTTGAATGTTGGTTCTTTATTTGAAGTACCTTATCCACAACACAGCAAAGCAGCTACTCATCAACAGCTCTTCTCCCACAGAATCCTCTCACCTTACATTCCAATCTGACATCATGAGTGACATCAGGACTTAGAATTCCCCTCACTGCTCTACCCTCACTGCTCAATCTACCACACATGTACTCACCCCCTTGTGGCTCCTGTGCTGGCCTCAAATTCCCATCCAAGGCTGGATAGGCCACTGCCAAAATGCAGGCCTTTAGGGGGGTCATGGTCCAACAGGGATCCCGTCCTCACTGGGAGGACATCCCCAGTGGGTCCTCTGCGGTTTTCCAGGCCCAGTGTCTCAGGTCCTCTCACTTCTTCCAACAGTGGACACTCCACTGGCTGTGGACCCCCAGGGTCTGCACCTTCTTGGTAATGGTTGTCCAAATCCCCTTCTTCTGATGGGCGGTGACCTGCATGGATGCAAAAGACAAGACAGAATATCATATCCACAAGTCCCATACAAAATGGCTGAGTTACATACATGTCAGTGCACCTTGATAATGACATCCTGTCCTTTCCACCTGTGGTACATAGCATGCATTGGACTCAGGGACATGACTGCAAACACTCCTCATTAGGGTGCACAATACACACTTCCCAGCTCAGGCCCTGTACTGACCATGTAGAAAAGCAGTGACTTTGGTGGGACATGAGCTAATCACTTAACATTGACCAGGAACATGATGGAACAGATCTCACAAAGTGGAAGTTGACAGGTAAAGCACACTGCAAACAATGCACAAAAACATCCACTACCTCTAAATGTCACACACTGCATATAGTCCTGACGTGTCACAGAAAGCCAACATACAGACCCATTGTGCTTCCACCACATTGAAGGGTGTGACATGTTAGCTCTCAAAGAGGCAAGTCTGTCTATGTGTGACATGGGCAGATACAGATGCAGGCCCCTGCTATGTCTGGTGGTGGTGGTCAGTGTATCACATCAACATTAAGGTACACACATCCACACGTGTCCACAAAACCTATAGTACTGAAGGAGAAGCCTGGGCCTGCATTGTACACATTTTGCCTCATGACCATAACTGCAGAGTCCAATATTGTGGCACATCACTCAACTACACACTGCCTGCAGATGTGCAATGTCCAAAATATTAGGCGCCTGCACTGGACACATCAGTGCTGGATGAAACAGGAAACAGGGCTGTGGGATCAAGGGATCTGTCAAAACTATGTGACACACATTGTCAGGGATGTTATGAGCACATCAGTCACAGATTATGACCCTGACCCCGATGCAATTCCCATAGTAATTAGTGGACATGGCCTCAAGGAGCTGCGCATTGGCAGTGAGGTATATTTTGGCACCGTCATATGCTATCCAGGGATACAGGGAGTTGACACAGTGTCACCTGTAGTGGAAAAGGGAATTGATACCAGCCCAGATGTGCAGTTATGCAGTGTGTGACAATACACAGGCCCCCCTTCTCTGGAAGCTGAGCAGACATACCTATCTAATACACTATGTCGTGAAAATTAACCTGCAGCACAGTACATCATGTAGCCTACTGCCAATATACATTGGCTGCCTCTGTGCAGACCTGAGGGGCTTAGTTGCTATCTGGTTACAGAATAACAGTCCAACAAGGCCAGATGTGCCCAGAGATCTCTGTGCAGACACAGAAAGAGTTCAAATGGTGTCCCACCAACACATACAGCATGCATTCAACCCTCCTACTGTCATGCAACCACATGTGACTACACATTTAAAACATCTTGTGCCAAGATTACGCTGGGGATGGCTGTAATAAGACTTCACCTAGCCATGTGCATCAAACACAGGTTGGTACAGTGAATGCTCAATGCACACTCACCACATTGTCTCAAGACTACAAACCTGTCACTTGACATCGATAGATGACCATTGACCCAACCATTAATTTACGCTAATAGCACATACCGGGCTTTGCAGACATAATCAGACAAACTGGTCTTAAACCTAGGATTACTAAAGATAATATACGTTAAGGTACAGAGAATAGTGTGCACATGGTTCACTTAACTGCTCCTCTGGTGCACCATAAAGCTGTCTATACAGGGGTAGGATCTCCTGAACTAGAGTCTCCAGCACATAAAGTGAGAAGGCAGGAGCCCTGTCACCTGTAGGACGCAGCATGATTGTTCCCAGAGGCAGTACACAGCAGCTCATGTCATGGAGATCTTGCTGGCAGTAGTGTCAGGTGCAAGTGAGAGAATCAATAAAAATGGGCGGTCGTGTCCGCCATGTAGGCGACTGTCCCTGCAAGCAGACACTGCCATTGAGTCAAGACCGCCACAGGCAGCAATGTTATCTTATGGCAGTGTCCGCTGCAGTAACATTCGCCTACTGCTGTGATGACTTCCGCCGGCGGTCGCAGGGGTTCCTAATGTCCAGTGGAATTGGTCAGGCATCCGCAAATTTTTGAGGTATACAATGCATTTACTAGATAGATATTGATGAGCAGAAAATGACCACAGCACTCAACAACGTACAAATTAGAAGAGTATAAGTAAAAGCTTGTATGTAGCAGTTTAGAAAGTAAATCATTCAGTATTCTTCTTGGTGTTCCAGTAGGCCTTTATTCAGATTAATATTCGTGAATCCCAAGGTACAGTCAAACAGGCACAGCCAACATGTGTTTCGTCACAACTGTGACTTCATCAAGGCTATGTTGGCAGTAAAAGGAAGGAGTACCTTAACGAGGCATGTAAAGGAGGCACCTGTGTTCAAACAGGTGTAGAATGGGAGTCTGATTTCGTGTGTCGACCCGTCAATTGTGATACGTTGTATTAGAAATGGTCTCATCCAACAGTAACAGGTAAGTGCATCCTAGGTACGCCAAAGGTAAAGAGGACCTTGGTAAGTCCGTAAGCAAGTATGTTGGTCTTTTGTAGTATTGTGAGCGATATAGAGGTATACAATACATTTACTAGATATATATTGATGCATCGCAAGTATAGAAACGATGCCCTTGCGATTATGGTGTGCTGGCCCTGTCCTGTCATGTAGGTCAGTCGAATTGGTTATTATGTAGGTATGTGGTCCTGCAGATGTGACTACATAATTGGGGGTACAGCCACCACCCTCTCTCCCACGTGTAATCCGGGCTTTGGGGTGTTAAATCACAGCCAGTTTATGGAGTGATTTGGATGTGAGGTTGCTGTCCAGATAGAGGTTTTGTACACATATGTAGACAATCAAGGCATTAAAGTTTCACAAATGTGCAAATGTTAGCCCTGATGTGGATTGTATAAAATGTTTACAGTGACACACATGACATGTCACATTTCATATATGACATGTATTCTGTACATTGCTAGGGACACATTGAGTGACTGCCTTTTCCATGGAGAACAGACATGTCATACATATTTACCGCCTGGATAGGCAGACAATCATGGATCTCTGTCGCCTGTTGGAGTCAGACCTGATGCCAGCCACATGTCATCCAAATAGCATACCACCCATAGTGCAAGTCATGTCAGTGTTGCACTTATTGGCCACAGGTTTCTTCCAAAGCACAGTTGCACTATCTGCTGGGATGTCCCAGCCTATGTTCAGTTTGGTGTTGAACGATGTACTCTCAGCAATGTTGAAACACCTGGACAGCTACATTTGTTTCCTCAATGTGAGGATTTTGCCCTTGTGAAAGCAGAGTTTAGCACACATTCCACATATTGTGGGAGCCATTGATGGTACCTATGTGGCCCTGTTTCCACCCCATGGCAATGAACAGATCTATCAGAACAGGAAGAACTTCCATTCCATCAATGTCCAAGTAGTGTGTTTAGGAGACCTCTACATTTCTCAAGTCTGTGCCCGATACGTGGGTTCAGTCCAGGATGCCTTCATCATGCAGAACAGCGCTATTCCACAGCTGATGCCACGACTGTACTCAAACAGGTCCTGGCTGGTTGGTAAGTCACATATGTCATGTGTGTTTGCATGCTATGTCTGCTGCCAGTGAGAAGTTGATCTGGATTGATCGTTGCATGCATGTCGCATTTCCTTACAGGGGATTCTGCCTACCCAAATTGTCCCTGGTTGTTGACACCAGTGAGGACCCCATCTAGACCAGTGGAAGCCCGCTCCAACGAGGTACATGGAAGAAGAAGAGAACCCCGTGACATAGAGTGGGATTTTGGGCTCCTGATGGCAAGATTCCACAGTATAGACAAATTTGGTGGAGCCCTCCTCTATTTACCTGGAAAAGTTTGTAAGATCATTGTGCCCTGCTGCATGGTCTACAACCTTGCCCTGAGGAGAAACATCTAATACATCCCTGATGAGGGGGAGCTGGCAGTGCCACCGGGTGGGCCTCCTGGAATGCCAAGTGAGGATGACAGTGATGAGGATGAAAGTGGAGACATGCGGTCAGATCTTTTCAATTAGTACATTACTTGAGTGTAAACATGTGATGTTCCGTTATTACTGTGACTGCATGGGGTACTGTAGGGGTCAGGAGTGTGGAGAAAGGTATCTCCGTCACCATGAGACAGGGCATTCCATGCTATATATCATACAGGCTAGGTTTTCTGGCTACATCAGACTTGAAGACGTGCCTCTCTTGAGGATCTCCTTTGTTTGGGGCAGTCATATTGCACTGTCAGAGAAACAACAGAAGTTGAAAATGACTTTTGTGTCTCATGTATGCCTTTGCCTGCCTAAACTCCTCATATGTCACTTTTTCCTTCCAGGGCTCTTCACCATGCCACCCTCTGTGGGTATTTCAGAGTTGTGTCATTGGCAGGTGGCTGTAGCTGGTCTGACATTTAAGGGGGACATGGAATTGATCCAGGTACTGTTTGTCGCAAATTTGGGTTGTGTGAGTTCCATGCTCAGGCTGCCTGGAGAGTGGGAGGGCAGTTATGTGAGCTGCAGAATAGACCTTTTTGCCCTAGTATGTTGGTCCAGTGGTTTCATGTGGGTGATCATGTTACCTTGTAACATTGCATCCTGTGCACTCCATCCATTCTCCCTTCACATTGTGTTGATAATGATCCTGTATGCTCTGTACGTAGATGTCAATGTGTTTCCTCATTGCAGGCCATTTAACATGTGCCATAACACTGATATAGGTGTGTAACATGTCACTAGATGTCTAATCATTGTAACAGGATGGGTCTCGAACTAGGGACTGTTGTTCTGTCCTCTGTCTGTGTAATGGGGTATGTTAAGTTGGATAGACCTGGTATTGGTATGTGATAAGGGTCAAGCTGGTCACAACATCCACCAGTTTTTTTCCCAATACTATGGAACAGGGTCTGACATAGCCCTTTCTTGTGTGGCCAGTGGGATGGTACTTTGAGATATGTAGCCATAAGCAACACTGTTCACGCATTCTTGTCAGTAGCAGTCCATACAGAATTGCAGCCTATGGGCTGTATAGTGTAAATAGTAATCCTGAGCCAGACACTGCCTGTAATATATCCCTCCAAGCATTACCATCTTAAGAGTAGCTCATTTTAATCACATAAATTTCACACTGTACATTTCTCAATGTTGCAAAATCACTATTAGGCATTGATAGTTGTGCTGTATGTTGGTCCCCTCAGATCGGTAACCTGCATGTGTGAATTAACGGACAGCAGCACAATGTCATTGTGGACAGTGTCCTGGTTATTGGAGTTAGGGAGATTGTTCGTCCTGGGTTTTACAGTCATGTTACACCAAGTACCACAAACAGCATACATTAGTCAACCTCTCAGGTGAGTAGACTTTCATAGCAAGTTGCTGTACAAGGATCTTAGGACAGATGCACAGTGATCAGGGGTTTAGCATTGAGTAGCCAGTGCCTGCTGACCTTGGCATTGATGTCTTTGCCTGTCCTACTCACACACTATACAGTTCATATCCCCATACGTGAGCACATGGCAAAGGCTGAGTAGAGGGAGAGTGGTCCTAGTAGCAGAGAATTCAGCATTGCCTGAATGGAGTGCTGAGCTTTGCATTGCTGTCTTTGCCTGTCCCACCCACACACTGTACAGTTTATATCCTCTCTGGTGGGTACAATCCTATGTGAAGTTGTCAAAGGTGTTGATTTGGATTGGCCTACACTGTTCTGGTATTGGTGAGGGTGGGACAGTGCCTGTTGAGAGGTGTAGTGCTGTCAATCCCTGTACTACATCCACTATATACTGATGTTATTCTCCCAGGTGAGTGTAATTGACATGTTGGAGGCCAGACAGGGGTTTATGGACAGGTGGACACAGGACTATTGTGTGTGACATTGTAAGTGATGAAAGGTGATCAGTGAGCATGCATGCCAATACATTTAGTTGGACAATGCTGGTTGATGTGACTTACCCAACTCCAGTCCCCCAGGTATTCCTATCAAGCCCTCAGTATGCAGAATGGCCGAAGTCTTGTTGACCGCCAGCTGGTGCCTGGATTCCATGGAACATACCGTCCCCCTGAGATTGTTCCACCTCTTCCTGATGTCATTCCTTGTGCGCGGGTCTTGTCTTGCCCCAAATGTCCTGCCAGGGGGATGTCGTGAGCCAGGTCCAGGAGGAAGGCCCGGTAACACTGGGGGACCACCATCACACATGCTGCCCCAGCGGCCAGTACCCTAGGCTCACTGTAGAGGAGATCATTCTCACAATATATGTGATAATTGGCAGAGGCTTCAACTGCTGCTTGGCTGGAGGCCAGTTGCCTCAGACCCTCAAGAGTGGGGCACTCTTTCTGCGCTTTGCAGAATTCCTTCCTGGTTGGCCCTCCTCCACTTGCCAGCCAGCAAGCTCAGGCAAGTTACCCGGGCCGCAATATCCTCCCCAGTTGGCTCAGGGCCTCGTCTTCTGGGACCCCGTCAACCATCGTGGGGACGGTTTCCCTTGCCCCATGCCCTTCCTCTGTGCAGCAGTCTGGGCCATTGTCCAGGCTCCAGATGCCCTTGACTCACTCCTCAAGCAGCCATGGACCTGGTGGCCATGCAGACCCATCCAGGCAAACCTAACATCTCCAGGTGGGATCTAAGCTCTGCCTCCTTCCGGGTAGTATGCTCAACACCATTGCCTAACAGACAATCTACAGGCATGGCAGGGCTCACAGCTACTTTTAGAGTACCAGAGACCCCCCACATTCAAAGGAAACCAGAGCTACCAGTAGGTGGGTAGAATTTACTCTGTCGACTATCTTTTGTCACATTCCGTTTTCCTAGCAATAGTGGCCTGCTGGACTTGGGCTCCAAAATGATGTGGCTCTAATCTAATGATTTCATCACCATGACTCTTAACTCGTCATCTGTGAAACTGGGATGTTTTTGTGGTAGCATTGAGGTGATAGAGAAGTGATGAGCAATATAAATTGTAGGTGCTGTGTGATGAGGGATTGACAGAGAGTAAATATTGTGATGGGGTGCAAATCTGTGTGTTGGGAGTGTTGTGAGGATGTGTGATATGTGCCTTATGAGATGTGGTGGAGTGCCTAATCTTTGGTTTGATTTGCTCCAATGTTGCTCTGGCTTATGTGTTTGACGTATGACATGCAAAGGATTGTGGTGTGGCAAGGGGTGTGTTTTATAGTGGGGGTGGTAGGCATTTTAAGTGTCTGTATGTGTGTCAGCTGTGTTGTTTTCAAATCTCTCCAATGTGGTGTGGTGTATTATTGTGGGGACCGCCGACTGGTGCGGTTCACACTGCCATTGTAAGACCGATATGGCAAGACCTTTATGGCGATTTCCTACTTGTAATAGGTTCGGTGGTTGGTTGACGGCTGGCAGTGCTGGTGGTCATACCGCCTCTTTCCTGCCCTCCAGAGTCCTGGCAGTGTCAGAAAATTGGCTGTCTTTTGGCGGGCCTGGCTGTTTAACTCATAATACGGCAGTTTATATGACTGCCAACATGACAGTCTTTTGACGACCACCACCACAGCATTCTGGCAGTCAAACCGCCAAACTCGTAATGAGGCCCTAAATGATTAAAAACTATTTTAAAGTAGTGCTATTTTAAAACAATTTAATTACCTTTTTTGGATTTGAAAAAGTAATGCATCGTCAAATTTTATTTATGATATAATTAAATTACTTCTGGTTAATTCAATACATCTCTACTTTTAATAAATAATAAGGCATAAGTAAAAAAAAAGAATTTTTTATTGGGGGTGGTATAATATTTTAATTTATACTTCAGAAAAATAATTTGTATGTTCTATATCAAAAATGATTATATTTAAATTATGCTATTAATGATGCATTAAATTTTTTTTACATTTAAAATAATTATAAAAAATAAGGTACATTTATATTTTCCAGAAGATATTTTTACTAATGTATTTCGAAGTTAATAAACTTGTTTTTTTACTTTTTCCTCTAAGGCACCCTACCGAGATCTCTGCTAATTTTATTTCTTTATGCTTATTATAAAACAAAAAAAAACACCTTGTAAAAAACATAAATGAGCAACAACTGTAAAATATTTTCATCCCTTTCCCTTAACCCATTCATGAAAGTCACCACAATTGTATTTTTAAGATGTAAAGTCACAGAACTATTAACACTGCCAGGGGGAAGAATTCTAAAAAGGCAATACTCCTGCCCTCCTTCATCCAAAACTCAGGCCACTACTCACTCCATCTGCCCTTTTAGAAATGGACAAAACCCTAGCACCTGAAGCATCAAACAGCATCTGCACCAACCAAATTTCTTTCATGTTTGAGAAAAACATGGTGTAACCCTAGTAAATCCCCTGAAAATGTCACCTTCAATCTCAGGTTGGCTTGATCACCTGCAATTCATCTCTCTCTATTGTGTGGTAAATATCCCAGCTACAGAACGTCACCCCTGACAAAATGCCCAACCAACTCTCACCATCCAGCGTGCAAAGTTCAAATGTCCCATCAAAATCTCTACCTTCCTCAACTTTGTCTTCACTCTCACTAAATCTTCAATCAAACCAAAGATGATCTGAACTTTCCCCTTTGTAGCATTGCTATCTTAATGGGGTCACATTCAGTTTGAAGAACTGCCTATACAAGCTTGGAACTTTCAGCTTTTGCTAGGGCTAAAGTCACTCCCATTTCCAGAATCACAACTTTCAAGTTCTGCAAGTCCTAAATTCCTTTGGTGCTTCAAAGAGGAAACCTTCAAAATTATGTGTCTCTGTCTCCATTTCTGTTGCCTCTGTAAAACCCATTGTGAAAAAAGCTTAACAATTCAAACAAAGCACAAGACAAAGAACAACCTATGGACAATGCTTTGTCAACAGATATTGTTAAGTCAAACTGTAATCTCAAAGGGAATAATGGTTTGTGCACCAGTAAGACCCTTGAAGCTGGCTTAGTGGCACTCTGACCAAACATCCTCACCACCCTGATAGCACAGTCAACTGTGATATATTGCACCAAAATCACCTCCTCAGTGAGCAAGTAATTAACTGATTGACCCTCAGGCCATGAAAGATCGTGTATCAATTATAAGTTTCCTACTTCATCTTCCATGCCACTCTCAATAGGGAAATAATTGAATTATCCAATAGACAACGATCAAAAAGATCAACTGTACCTTTTATGATTTCCTTCCATAAGGTACGCATGTATTATGTAAGTATGTCATATTTATAATGTAAATTTAGCCAAAAGGCTCTCTTGCTGATATTCTCTTTGCATGTCCATTCTCTAGGCCATGTATATTTCAACCTGAAAAAGTCTCTAAACCCAACTTTAAGATCCTTTGTGGTTCATATGTGGTTCTATTTGGACTAAAGGCTGCCAAGAGAAGCAACAGTGTTAATAACACAGTGTGTCTTAAGAGCGGCTGTTAATGCCACAACCTTGACTGGGCCTATGGCACATGGAAATTAAAAAACAGAAAAGGCATGAGTGAAGAGTTTATGGTGGGGACTGACAGTAGTGTATGAATTAGAGAAGAGTTGTTCTTTCTGAACTGTGGTAACAATTGTTGAAACTGCTTTAATGTGTTCTGTTGCCCCATTATCACCAACCTTAATTGATAAAAATGTGAGGCGATATAAGAGAGTGGGGCTTAATGAAAAAGGTAAATTTACACGAGTACATCTACATTTGTAAATTTACTTTTACACTTTGAAGTAAATTTACTACAATAGTTTACTCACCCTTTCCAAGTGTAGATTTACTCCACAGAGCAGATTTGCAGGTCTTTAACCCCTGAAAATAGTGGATGGAGATACATATAAGAGTGTAAAGTTCTTCCTTGTAACTTTTAACATGTAGGAGATCTCCACCACCTAAGCGAGGTCTCTGCCGCCCTGTGGAAATCTCCCTATGGGAAAGAGTGGGGAAAATCATTAATATATTTAAAAATATATTTTATTGTAAAATCTAAATCTATAACAAATGTAAATATTTTTCTCAATAACTAATAAAATACATTATCACAGCACATTACCTCTTCAACATCATGTTTACTATATATTTACATTGTTTAAATATATTATTTATTTTAAATACGTTATTTTTTAGCAAAACAAAATAAAAATATCCTACCTACCAATTGTCTTTGAAGTAATATTTAGTACATTTATCCGCAAGTTGGTGTTAAGTTAATTGTACATTAAACTTTTTTAAACATTTTATTTACAGTACATTTTCATTCTTATTAAAAATAAACGTTGAAACTTTTATTAAGTAAACTTTAAATGTTTAAATAATAATTAAATATTAATTTTGCATAGCACTCCATAGGGAATAATATGAAATATTTAAATTAAGTCCCCTCCTCCATTATTTTCTATAGGTTTATCTTACATTGTTGTGCCCATGTGTGGTGCCAGACTTCCTCCAAGGCTGAGTAGAGTACATTTACTACTCTTTTGTCACCTTCACAATAGTAACTTTAGGAGTGTAGTTTGTGAATGGCAAAGGTTTTATGCTGTTGTGGGTTGGTGTCATGTAGCATGCCCCTCCCTACACTGCTCCTTATTCATTCGTAAACCCCCTCCCATTTAGTAGCTCTGGATGTTCCCACCACTCCCCCAGTCTCTGCCACATTCACTACTAAATAGCAATATTGCATGTGCACAGTTCTTGTATATAAAACGTTATGTTGTCAATTACATTTTGTAGTAAATAGTACTACTGCAATTCTACTTTGTGTACTACCAAATGCATTTTGTGAATCAAACCATTGGTATCTTTGAAATAAATACGGCAGCCTCTCTAAGACTGAATGATCCGTGCTATTCGACTCAAATGAGATGCCAGTGCTCAGGTTACTGCTTTGATTCCTGGATAATCAATCCAGCAATTGAGAAACTCTCCGCTGTCGAAGTGTTCACATTGATAAATAGGATTCATGTGGAAATTAAGTTGTCGGGCCTTTATTTTTGAAACACTGCACTCTCTATATACTTTCAGCGTATGTCCTGCGCAATAAATTTATCAAGATAAATATATTTTTTGAAGTTGACATAATTTCTTGGAACATAGTCTTGTTCTCACATTAAACATGTTTTCACAACATGCTCTTTCAGCAAAGTGTGTTGTCAAGCGACACAAATGATGCCAGTGGCGCAAGGACTTGTGTTTAGCAAACAGAGGCTAATGATACATAGATGGCATGCAGAGATGGTAACTGTTTACAGACGCTCTGGTATGTTTTTATTAAAAGTTTGCATGCTCCAAGTTGTGACGGAGGGGTGTCACCAGTTCGGAATGAGATTCGATGTCTCCAAAAAATAATGATATTTTAATCCCTTCATTAAATATTGTATAGCTGCTAAAGTGTGCAATCTAACACCTACTGCGCCTTTGGCTGTATGTTATGCAGGACATATCGAACGGTTATCTCAGAAAGTATGATCTGTTTCTAGGTTCACATGCTTGAATCAGCAGGAGCTGTGAGAGGATTTTGATTTTCCACACTATGGCCCTCATTATGACATTAGCGGTTAGTGCCGCTTTCCGCCATGCTGACTGCCGCCAACATACCACAACCTTGGCGGCATACCGCTACATGTATTATGACACACACATAGAAATCCGCCACTATACAGACACACACACAAGTCTGCCAGCCCAGAGGTCAGTGATAAAATGGCGGTACTAAAACCCACACCGTTACGCCAACAGAAATACACCCACAGCATCATGACCCACGAATCACTGCGACAGACATTCAACCGTGGTAAACCATTGGCGGTACATACTTCAGCGCTCAAAATACACAAACACTAACAAAACAGCACCACATTGGACAATTCAAACTACACACACCTGACACACATACACACACCACACCCACACCAATATAAAACACACACACACACACAACCCTTTATGACAAAATAAATTGACAACTGAGAGAGAGACAAGCCAGGAGCACCGACTGAATCAGAGCCACAGAACACCATCACCCACACAACATCCAGGCACCTCACAGCACACACCCCAACACATCACCCCACACACCCTCACACACCCCACTCACACTACACCCATGGCATCAAAAAGACACCCCAGGTTCTCAGAAGAGGAGCTAAGGGTCATGGTGGAGGAAATCATCTGGGTAGAGCCACAGCTATTCGGATCACAGGTGCAGCAGACGTCCATTGCTAGGAAGATGGAGCTATGGTGGAGAGTTGTGGACAGGGTCAATGCTGTGGGACAGCACCCCAGAACAAGGGATGACATAAAGAAGAGGTGGAACGACCTATGGGGGAAGGTGTGTTCCGTGGTAGCAAGACACCAGATAGTTGTACAGAGGACTGGCGGTGGACCCCACCTCCTCCCCCACGACTAACAACATGGGAGGAGCAAGTCTTAGCGATCATGCATCCTGAGGGCCCAGAAGAAGTAGCAGGAGGACTAGACTCTGGTAAGTCAAATCTTTACTACTTTATCCCCCCCTACCTGCATGCCATCACAAACTCCTACCCCTACCCTCACCCCATCACTCCACCACCTCACACACACCCCACCATCACAAGCCACCCATCCCAATACCAAGCCCTGCATGCTACACCAATGCATGGACCCCCATCCCAGACCTGCATGGACACCCATCACCACAGCATGCTCACTAGTGACAATCACTTAGCCAACCAAATCACAACTCACACAAGCCAAAGCTGCCTTGGTAATAACAACCATAGAGGGGAACATACTCATGCACAAGATGTCACACGCTGAAACAATAATACTGCATTTACATCCCCACAGGACCCCCGCACAACGTCACCGGAGAGGAGGTGCCAGCAACATCCAGTCCCCCCACAGAAATGGCCCACAGTGATGACAGCAGCTCTGCACGCCTGGATCTTGATGACCAACCTGGCCCATCAGGGACCTCTGGACAGTCGGTGACCCAGCCACATTCTCAAACCACCACAGAGCCTTCCCCTCAGGAAACACCACCACAGCACCCACCGAGCGCGCCCATCCCTCTGTCCCCAGGACACGTCAATCAGCACTGTGTCCACCATTACAGGGACCCCAGGCAACCCCACAAACACAGGACGATCGGGTACCTGGGGTCAGTGGCAGTGGGCACACGGTTCAGGGGACAGAGGCACAGGACAACAGGGAAGCTGGGAGGACTGCTGTGTGACAGGGGGAGGACAGACCCAGGAAACCGACTCTCCACGAGGCACCCATCATCCTGGGAACATACCACCATTCCCAGGAGACTATGGGCCAGATACTGGCCAAGCTGCAGGAGACCCAGCGGCTGCAGGAGGGACAGTACCTGGGGTTCAGGGAGGGCCTGAGAGACATCCACACCACCCTGGTCACCATTGCAGGGGTTCTGGCAGACATGGCCAACACCATGAGGGAGGCAGTGGCACAACAACGGGCCACACTGATTAACAGCCCTCCACCTCCACTGACACTAGTGGACAGGAGGCCCTGCCACTGGAGCAACAGGCCACCAGGACCCCACCCCCTGCAGAAGGAGAACCACCACGCAAAAGGTCCCTGTGATCCAGGCAGGACCTCCGCCAGGAAATAAGATTTCCCTGAATGTCACCCTTGTGTCCCACTCTGTCACCCTGTCCACCTTCAACTGCCATTGCGCTTTGTCTTTTATCTTTATGTGTTGGTGACCTCCTTTGTTCTCTTCTTTCCCAGGGTTCCTGGTGGTTGGTGATATTTCTCCCGGCGGTGGTGTCGTCATGTCGACCGGAAAAAGAACGAAAGGTAGGTAAGTCGCACGTCTGTGTGGTTTGTGTGGATGATTTTAGTGAGGGGAGAGGGTGTAGAGAGAGAGAGAGAGAGAGAGAGAGAGGGAGAGAGATGTAGTGTGAATGGTGATGGTCTGGTGTAGGACTCCAGACCTGAGGAAAAAAGAAAAGGATGGGTATAGTTGACAGGGTCCCGTCCCATTTGCACCTCGGTGGAAAACCAAAACTTCTTTCTTTCACTAATGTAACTACCTCCACTCCGTGTTAAGTGATTAGTGCTCCCCCCTTTCTGGTGCTTTCTTCCCCAAATATCCCTTCCCAACTTCCCTCTGCTCGCACTCTCCACCCTCCCCCCTTCCCACTATAGCACTTATTCTATTTTTTAGGCAGGACCGTACCTGCTTGAGCCACGCCCCTCCAGGGACGTGGAGGAGCTGCTGCCTTTCGGGACCTCCTTGCCCTTCCGTGGTATCGTCTCTGGAGCCCAAGAGTCTTTCGTTGTTGGGTTCTTCTCCCCCAACATCTAGAATACGTTTTCGGGCGTCCTCGCCTCCCTCCTTGTTCCCGTCGTCGCCCGTCGCGCTTTCCTCCTCCGTGCCGGCGTCCTTCTCCTCCTCGTCTTCTTCCTCTCTTACGCCGCGCTCGCGCTGTCCTACTTCTCTTTTCATTTCTTTTGAAACCCGGATATCTGGATTTCCTGCCTCTGAAATTTCCTCCTCCGAGGGACCCCCGGGGCACTCGCCGGACTGGGGATCTACTTTGTATGTAGCAAACTTTCCGACACCCGGCTACACTGAAACTTTACCCTGGACATTCCTCCACCATCAATCCAGCCCATTGCAATACCCCCTACACTTATTATCACAGAAATAAACACCCTTGGAACTAATACAAGTATGGAGTCTCTCAATTGATTAAAAAATGTATTAGTTAAACATTGCAATTCAAATGTACAGTTACATATACATAGGTATGACCAGTAGTGGGCAGCAGTAAACACAGCAGGAGCCAGAATTGGGCACAGGTATCTGAAAATAGAGATGCCAAAGGGTACAGTAATAGGCCATAGAAATCGGAAATTCAGGCTGCCATGTACAATGTCCAACACAAAACTGCAATGGAAGGTGAAGTTACAGTGTCTTACCTGCGTGTCACTGGAAGTACTGTTGAATTATAGTAGTTCTGTTGTCCACATCCTCTTCCTCTGCCTTCTCTTCATCACTGTCCACAGGCTCCACTGCTGCCACACGACCATCTCCAGCCTCATCCTCCTGCAGAAAAGGCACCTGGCGTCTCAAGGCCAGGTTGTGCATCATGCAACATGCAACGATAATCTGGCACACCTTTTTGGGTGAGTAGTACAGGGATCCACCTGTCAGACAGAGGCACGGGAATCTGGCCTTCAGGAGGCCAAAGGTGCGCTCAATGATCCTCCTTGTTCGCCTATGTGCCTCATTGTAACGTTCCTCTGCCCTTGTCCTGGCATTCCCCACTGGGGTCAGTAGCCATGAAAGGTAACCAGAGTCACCTGAAAATATCGAGGGATACCTGTTAGCCAGACACTCACCCTTAGGGCCAAACCCACAACCATATACCTACATCAATTGGGTGGGGACCATGGGCTCATCTATTAGCCACACCCTGTGCCTCTGGAGTTGAGACATCACATATGGGATGTTGCTATTCCTCAAGTTAAAGGCATCATGCACAGATACAGGATACTTTGCATTGACAGGGGAGATGTACTGGTCCGCCAAACACACCATCTGCACATTCAGAGAGAGAAAGCACTTTCCATTTCTGAACACCTGTTCATTTCTCTAGGGGGGACAAAGGCAATATGTGTACCATCAATAGCACAAATGATTTTGGGGATATGCCCCATTGCATAGAAGTCGGCCTTCACTGTGGCCAAATCCTCCACCTGGGGGAATACGATGTAGCTGCGCATGTGTTTCATCAGGGCAGACAACACTTTGGTCAGCATGTTTGAGAACATAGGCTGTGACATCTCTGATGCCATGGCCACTGTCGCTTGGAAGGAACCACTTGCCAAGAAATAGAGCACTGACAGCACCTGCACTAGAGGGGGGATACCTGTGGGGTGGGGGATAGCTGAAATCAGGTCTGGCCCCAATTGGGCACACACCTCTTGGATTGCGGTCTGTCTGTAGATTAGGATAATGTGCCTGTCCTCCATCTCCTATTCATCCTCAGTGGTTGAACTCTAGGGTGAAAAAAGGTGAGCAGAAGGTCATAGTCAAACATTTACTCAGATTAATATGCTATTTTTGTTTTACAGAAACAGTATGTGAACTTGTAAGTCCGTTGATGTGCCTATGTCTGCTGTGACGCAGTTAGGTACCATGGCCTGTGCCCCCCTGAAATGGCAGCCGCCTGACCTGTGAGGAGGGACAAGTGGAAATGAGGTAATTCTGCTGGCGTTGTGCGCTGGTGCGGGCGTCGGTCGACCGTCGTGCAACACCGCATTGGTTATCATTGAGGCCTACGGGTTCCAGGAGCCAATGGTGATGTACGCCGGCGGTGACGGTACGCACCGCTGCGGACGTAACCGCCATTTTCTACCCATTCACTCACTTGATACCTGACCATCAACAGGAGAGGACCTACACTGCAAGTGCTGCTGGGACCTGTGGAAGCGACCATGGCTTGATTGCCTGGGGAAAGGGCCCCACCTTCACTTCTGAGGAGTTGGAGAGACTGGTGGATGGGGTCTTACCCCAGTAGCATTTACTTTATGGTCCTCCAGACCAAAAGGTGAGTACACTGTGAGCATGATGCATGGGGCATGTATGTATGGAGTGCTGTGTGTGTAAGCCTCGTGTGGGGGGGGAGGTTGAGGGGTCCTGGTCAGAGTGCTGCATGTATGGTGGTCAATGTATGTGCGTAAGGGGATGGGAGGTATATGTTGGGCCATGAGTATGACAGTCTGGACGGTATGAATAATACCTTTTCTGCGGTATCTTTTTCTGGAGGTCAGCGCCACTCAGAAAAAGGGTATTTGGCGTGCCATCGCCAAGGAGGTGCGGACCCTGGAGCTCTTTGACAGGTGGAGCACCCACTGCAGCAAATGGTGGGAGGACCTGCGCCGCTGGGCAAGGAAGACGGCGGAGGCCCAGCTGGGGCTGGCCTCCCAACGAGGAAGGGGTGCCCGTCATACTCTGACCCCCCTGATGTTCTTCATCCTGGCGGTGGCCTATCTGGAGTTGGATGGGCGCTTGAAGGCATCACAGCAGCCACAAGGGGGTGAGTACAGATTCAGAATCAGGACTTTGCGTGCGTTAAGGTGTTACCTGGGTGGGGGATGTGGGCTGTGGGTGTCCCTAGGCCAGGACGAACATGGCAGGGTATGTTCAATGATGGGCAAGCTCAGATGCACTCCAACCCCAATTATATTAGTGGGCAGGGTCCTGTGGGTTTCAGTTGTGCAGCTAATGGCGTTAGGCATTGTACCCGATGGCCTGGTGACTAGCATTGTAACTGGTAGTGCATGGCCTAGTGCATAGGGCTGTTCCCTGTCAGTTGTGTACGCCAACAGTAGTGTTGTTGCTGGCATTGACCAAGTGTATCCTCTGACCTTCCCTCCCCCCCTTTATGTTTTGTCACCCTGTCCTTGTGTGCATCAGCATTATCTGGTGGAGTAGCAGAGGCACCGGCGAAGGAGGGAGCTGCATCCCACATGGCATTGGAGGCCGAACCCACCAACGGTGAGGGCACCAGTGGGACAGAGGGCGAGGGGAGCACCATGACGGAGACAGGAGGGGACAGTACCAACAGCGACTCCTCCTCCGATGGAAGCTCCCTGGTGGTGGCGGACACCTCTGTGTCCACCCCAACTACAGGTACAGCCGCCACCCCCATACCAGCACTGCCCTCCCAGCAGCCCCTCACCGTGTTTCCCATGCCCACTCACCCAATAGGGTGGGCATCTCCTTCGCCCCAGGCACCCCAGGCCCTGCCCCAGTCAGCCCTGCTGCCTGCAGTGAGGAGGCTATTGACCTCCTGAGATCCCTCTCTGTTTGGCAGTCAACCATGCTGAATGCCATCCAGGGTCTAGCAGGGCATTTGCAACAAACAAATGAATACCTGAAGGGCATTCACTCTGGCGTGGCGGCCCAACAGAGAGCATTCCAGGCTCTGGCCAACTCACTGATGGCAGCCATTGTCCCTGTCTCCAGTCTCCCCCCTCCAATGTCCTCTACCCAGTCCCAATCCCCTCAACCCCAGCCTATTCCAAGCACACCTTCAGACCTGCATTCATCTAAATCAGCATACAGAAGTGGCTCAGGCAAACACAAGCACCACACTTCATCCCACAGGCACTCACACAAGCGCCATCCAGATGCAGACACACGAACATCCACTGCTGCCACTGTGTCCCCCTCCTCCTCGTCGTCCACCTCCCTAACAGTAGCATCTCCACTCACACCTGCACGCACTACATCCTCATCCACTACCTCCATCACCAGCACACCTATCACTACACGCCCCTCACTGGCAGTCACCACCCCCACATCCATGCACACGTCACCTGTGTCCTCTCCCACTGTGTCTGTGCCCCCTCCTCCCAAAGTACACAAACGCAAGCACTCAGACACCCAACACACAACAGCATCCAGCCCATGCACCTGCACCCAAACACAGCAGACAGACACCTCCTACAACCACTCCCTCTTCCTCTACTCCCATACCTTCACCCTCTTCTGGCCCAGTGTCCCTAAGGAAGCTTTTACTCACCACCCTTGACCTACTCCCTCACAACAGCATCCAGCCCATGCACCTGCACCCAAACACAGCAGACAGACACCTCCTACAACCACTCCCTCTTCCTCTACTCCCATACCTTCACCCTCTTCCGGCTCAGTGTCCCTAAGAAGCTTTTCCTCACAACCCTTGACCTACTCCCTGCCCCTCCCCCGTCCTTCACTTTAGGCCAAGGTGGCCAGATCCCAGCCCAGTACCTCAGCCACCCAGTCCACGCCCACTGTAGTTTCTGCAGCTATTGCAGGTGTGAGAGGCTCCAAGGAGGCACCCGTCAGCGCAGCCAGTGTGCCTGCACCACCTGACAAGGACAAGAAGGGGCCACCACCTAGCAAGGGCAAGAAGGGGACACCAGCCAGCAAGGGGAAGGAGGCACCACCAGCCAGCAAGGGCAGGAAGGGAACACCAGCTGGCAGAAGCAAGGAGGCACCACCATCTGCCAAGGGCAGGAAGGGGCAAATATCAGCCATGGCACTTCAGCCGTCCAAGGCTGCAGGGAAGGGGCTGGAGCCTCCCCCACCACTGCCAGCACCACCACCTGCACCGCGGCCAGCACTGCCACCTGCAATGCTTCCAGCACCACTGCCAGCAGCAGCAGCCCCAGTGAACAGCCGTCCAAGGCTGCAGGGGAAGGGCTGGAGCCTCTCCCCACCACTGAGAGCACCGCCACCTGCACTGCGGCCTGCACCGCGGCCAGCACCGCCACCTGCACCGCCACCAGCACCACTGCCAGCAGACCCAGTGGGCAGCCGTCCCAGGCTGCAGGGGAAGGGCTGGAGCCTCCACCCACATTGACAGCACCACCACCTGCACCGCAACTGTCATCCACTGAGCAGCCGTCACCGCCAGCGAGCAGTGTGCACCATCCAAGATGAAGCACACTGGGCACAAAGCCCCCTCCAGAACCAGTGAAAGAAGGCATCCACTCACTCCCTCCTTGTCAGGATGAAGCACACTGGGCACAAAGCCCCCTACAGAACCAGTGGAAGAAGGCATCCACTAGAGAGACTGTGGCTTTGCACTCCCCAGGACCAAGCAGTGGGCAAAACACCCACTTGAGAGACTAGAGAAACTGTGGCTTTGCACTCCCCAGGACCAAGGAGTGGACAAACCACCCACTTGAGAGACTGTGGCGTTGCATTTCCCAGGACCAAGCAGTGGGCAAAGCACCAACTTGAGAGACTAGAGAGACTGTGGCTTTGCACTCCCCAGGACCAAGCAGAGGGCAAACAACCCACTTGAGAGACTGTGGCTTTACACTCCCCAGGACCAAGCAGAGGGCAAACCACCCACTTGAGAGACTGTTGCTTTGCACTCCCCAGGACCAAGCAGTGGGCAAACCACCCACTTGAGAAACTGTGGCCTTGCACTCCCCAGGACCAAGCAGTGGGCATGTAGCCCCCTCCAGGAGAAGTGGCGTTGTACCATCTTCTGGCTGAGGTGCCCCCCCATTCCCTGTCCACCTGAGGTGGCTGTGTGTTTTCGTCCTGATGCCCCTGCAGTGTTCTCTCCGTATTGAGGCAGGAGTAAAGTGTGGCCTTGGCCTATGTGTTATGGCCCCGTGGGCCATGGACATTTTGGAGTGGGCATTGTCCCTCCATTTGTATATACTGTACATGCTGTTTATTGCTTCAAGGACGTATTTATCTAATATTGTACTATTACAATCAATGTAATCAATTCCTCTTGTCCTTGCGTTATTCCTGAGGGTTATGGGGTGTATATGTACTGTTGTTGCATCTGTTTGTGTGTATGGTGTTGGGGGTGGAGGTGGGGTTGGGGGTGTTGTGTGTGTGTGTGTGTCACTTTCTTTTTCCTCCCCCCTCCCTTGTGTGCTAGGTGCAGTACTCACCGTGATCGTCTTCGCCGCCGTTTGTGTTCCTGGTGTATGAGGAGGTAGACCAGCATTGGAAAAATGTGCAGCTCTGGCTCCATGGCGTTGTGGTTCTTCCCTGAGTGCCGAGAGGTGAGTTGTTTCCCTTCTGTGTACTGTTTCCTCCGTGCTTTTGATGGCATTGGTACCGCCCCGGAAAAGCTGGCGGATTGGCCTCTCATATTACTGTGGGCGGTACATTGTCTTGCGCCTGGCTGTTGGTGGTTACTGCCCCGGTGTTTGTTGCTACCACCGTGGCAGTCTGAGTGTTAAAGTGGCTGTCTGTGTTGGCGGTTTCCACCATGCTCATAATTCCATTTTTTTTTACCGCTGGCCTATTGGCGGTATTACCGCCTGTTAGAAATGGGGTCTTTGATTGACAGTCAGGTTACCCCCTGTTCAAGCAAGGACCCTCACTCTAGTCAGGGTAAAAGAGAATCACTCTCAGCTAGCCCCTGCTTACCCCCTTGGTAGCTTGGCAGAGCAGTAGGCTTAACTTCAGAGTGCTAGGTGTAAAGTATTTGTACCAACACACACAGTAACTTAATGAAAACACTACAAAATGACACAACACCAGTTTCGAAAAATAGGAAATATTTATCTAAACAAAACCAGACCAAAACGACAAAATTCTGACATACACAAGCCAATTTATGAATTTTTAAAGATTGAACTCAAAAATAGCGCTTAGAAACACAAAATGCTTTGATGAGGTGTTAACACGGCGTCGTGACGGAGTCGTCCCCAACGGAGTCGCGTAGTCCCCCAAGTACAGTACCTTTGGTGAAGAGAGAAAACAAGTCAATGCGCGAAGTCGGGGATTGCGGCGTCGGTGTGAAACGTTGAATCCGCGCACATCGAGCGGCGTCGGTTACGACGTGGTGCGATGACTTCCACGGGGTCTGGGACTTCAGCGAGGCTGCAGCGGAGTCGGGCCTGTGAAGGTCGGCGCATTCCAGCGAAGATCACGGAGTCGGGTGCAGGTGGCGTCACCAGATTCAGCAGCGGCGTCGGTCTGAACTCGTCCGAAGTCAATTTCCTTGGATTTCCACCAGCTTTCCTTTCAAGGGCCCAGGGACTGGATAGGGCATCACATGTCAGAGCAGGAGTCTCTCCAGAGACTTCAGGGGCTGGCAGAGGGAAGTCTTTGCTGTCCCTGAGACTTCAAACAACAGGAGGCAAGCTCTAAATCAAGCCCTTGGAGATTTCTTCACAAGATGGAAGGCACACAAAGTCCAGTCTTTGCCCTCTTACTCTGGCAGAAGCAGCAACTGCAGGATAGCTCCACAAAGCACAGTCACAGGCAGGGCAGCACTTCTCCTCAGCTCTTCTCCAGGCAGAGGTTCCTCTTGTTTCCAGAAGTGTTCTAAAGTCTGTGGTTTTGGGTGCCCTTCTGATACCCAATTTCTCCTTTCAAGTAGGCCTACTTCAAAGTAAAGTCTCTTTTGAATGTGAAATCCTGCCTTTCCCTGGCCAGGCCCCAGACACTCATCCGGGGGTCGGAGACGGCATTGTGAGAGGACAGGCACAGCCCTTTCAGGTGTAAGTGACCACTCCTCCCCTCCCTCCTAGGACAGATGGCTCATCAGGAAATGCAGACTACACCTCAGCTCCCTTTGTGTCACTGTCTAGTGCGAGGTGCAACTAGCCCAACTGTCAAACTGACCCAGGCAGGGGAATCCACAAACATGCAGAGTCACAGAAATGGTATAAGCAAGAAAATGCTCACTTTCTAAAAGTGGCATTTTCAAACACACGATCATAAAATCAACTATACTAAAAGATGTATTTTTAAATTGTGAGCTCAGAGACCCCAAACTCCACATGTCCATCCAATCCCAAAGGGTATCTACACTTTAACCAGATTTAAAGGTAGCCCCCATGTTAACCTATGAGAAGGACAGGCTTTGCAACAGTGAAAAACAAATTTAGCAATATTTCACTGTCAGGACACATAAAACACATTACTATGTGTCCCACCTTAACCATACACTGCACCCTGCCCTTGGGGCTACATAGGGCCTACCTTAGGGGTGTCTGACATGTAAGAAAAGGGAAGGTTTAGGCCTGGAAAGTGGGTACACTTGGCAAGTCGTCTTTACAGTTAAAACTGCACACACAGACACTGCAATGGCAGGTCTGAGACATGATTACAGAGCTACTTAGTTGGGTGCCACAACCAGTGCTGCAGGCCCACTAGTAGCATTTAATTCACAGGCCCTGGCACCTCCAGTGCACTTTATTAGGGACTTACTAGTACATCAAATATGCCAAACATAGAGAAGCCAATTACATACACATTTTGTAAAGGAGCACTTGCACTTTAGCACTGGTTAGCAGTGGTAAAGCGCCCAATAACAAAAACAGTAAAATCAGAGTCCAGCACACATCAACAACCTGGGGAACAGAGGCAAAAAGTTAAGGGAGACCACACCAAGGATGAAAAGTCTAACACCACCGCTTTATCACCGATCGCCAGGGTTGTAATGAGGGCCTATGTGACAGAATAAAGCAGCTTACTTACTTTTCCTTTTGAAAGCACCTGCTGTTTTGATCAGTGTTTCTCCTGTGTCCCAAACTCTCATTCGGTCAGGTCTACCGTTGGCTCTGCTGTAGTAGTGCGGTGCAGCAAACCGAGAGGAAGGTAAGTTGATATACAGCAATGTCCTTATTAATGAGATAAAACCGAGCTCCTTTCTGAAATGTACCACACTTTTTTGTGCCTTTGGATATAGTTTGTGCTATAAGTTAATTGTGAATTTATAGCATTCTCTCTGGTCACATGCCCATTCCTTAGTGCAGCCTCTCTCTCTCTCTTTGCACATATATATATATATATATATATATTCCTCCTCTCCAACTCCCTTATTTTCTCTGTTCATCACTTCTTCTCCCTCTCCCTTCTCTCGCTTTCCATTCTTTCCATTCCTTAATTTCTTCATTTCTCTCTCTTCATCACCCGCACTCACTTTTTCTTTCTCTCTTCCTGCCTCTTTCACACCATCTGTCTCTATTCCACTCATTATCTCTGCCACTTCGTCATTCATCCTTGGTCATCATTTTAGGTACCACGAGGATAAATTAGACCTCTACACATTAGATGCAAAGAAAAATAGGTATGTAAACCTCAACCATCAATATTTACATTGTGCTGTTCCATCTCATAGTATGTTGACATTGTGGGCCCAATCAACAAAGCCAATGTATAACCTAAAATGTATGTCTGTGAAGTATCCACCAAAGGATACTTAGCATTTACTGAAGCATAATTGTGAGTCATAACTTTGTACAAGTATGCCATAGTAAACTCCCATGAAAGGAGTGGGGATTGGGAGGATTAAACAAGATCTGCCTTTTGAGTGTGTGAATGGCCACCAAATTGAGCATTCTCAAAGTCCTGTCTAACCCTTTCCAACTGTGGAAATTGTCAGAGATTTGTTCCAGCCCAGCACTGGATTAAGTTCTAGGGTGGAAAGCAGGAGCGGCTTGCGGGGCTTTGTTGGGGTGGGGCAGTGCAGGGGGAGGGTGGCGGGGGGTGCAGTCGGGGACGAATTAATGGAAAAAAAAGTAAATCACTTACCTGCTTCTCTAACGCAGCCGCTGCTCCTCTCCTGCACTGCAGGAACAGGCTCTATGCCTGCCCTGCACCCAATCCTGATGCTGCTCAAAGCAGCGTTTGGATTGGCTGGGAGCACCCAGCCAGAGTGCTCTCAGACAGACTGGGTGCCTCTGATTGCTCTTTGCAGCCCGTCAACACAGTGCCGGGCTAGAGAGAGCACACTGTGCATGTGTGTTTGGGGGCCCGAGATATGTCATCCCTTATGCGCCGCCCCTTTTACTACAAAACGATAATAAACCTAGGGCCTGATTTATACTTTCTTAGCGCCGCAGTTGTGTCATTTTTTGACGCAAAAGCGGCGCAAACTTACAAAATATAACTGAATTTTGTATGTGTGCGCTGCTTTTGCATAAAAAAAATGACGCAAATGCTACACCAAAAAAGTATAAATCAGGCCCCTAGTTTAATATTGTTGTGTAGTAAAAGTTTTGCAGCTGCTGCTGCTGGTGGGAGTGACACGCCTCTGTCATAGCGGGAGAGCCAGGACTGGTGGAAAGGGAACGGAACACTCCAAACCTTTGTGGTGTGCTGAGGAAGGGGGTTTTTACACACAAAAAATTATTTTCCCTGTGAAAAAAATACGACTGAAAGGCAACGTTTCCCAATGAGAAAATGTACAATTTATACAACCTATTTTTTGGAAAGAGTAAAACCAAAAATTTCCACACAACCGAAATGATGCTTGATATTGCTAGTAGAATACCTTTAAACCTTCAAACTGGTACAGCTTTCCAAGCTTAGTAGTGCCATTGTTTGTGAATTTCAAAAAAACAGTTAATCTGTACCTGTTCAGAGGAATGATTCTCGGGCCGGGAGGGGCAGATTTACTATTTTGTTTGAAATTAAATTGCTATATGTTTTTACATTCCTGATCCAAAAAATGGAAACATTCTAACCGTATGTCAGTGAAAAGAGGAGGTGAAAAACAAACAGAAACACAATAGATTCAACTCATTGCCCCCAGACTCAACTAACAGGCCACAAATACATTTATTTGAGGTGCCTCACAGCCATACATCCCCTCTTGAAGCTTTCCTCCTGGAACAGCAGTTACTAGTATGCACATTTTAAAATATACAAAAAAGACACGTCCTACTTGTCAAGAACCCAACCTGTGCGTGTTACAGATGGGATTAATGGGAGAGAGAGTGCCTTTCTCTGTCTCGTGTTTTCGACACAATAGGGCCTCATGTAGATTTTGGTGGCGCGAGAGCACTGCCATAAATTGACAGGCATCCGATACTACCAAACTCGCACCACCTCTGCCTCATTTAGAGCTGGGGGAACCACCATGTTCTGTTAGTAGACCGTAAGCTGGTTCCATCTGTGTAAAAACCCCTGAACTCATTGGTCTGTCCATCCCTGGACTGGCAAGTCACAGTGGCCATCAATTCGTTTCCTTGTCCAAAGGCATGGCAAACCTGGACAGGGAACACTACCAGTAGATCTGATTCACAGGGAAAACTCTCCAGGCGTATCAGCATCATTGTTTGTTCTTTTTGCTGAAAGAAACTCCCACTTTGCGCGTTTGTTTCAGTAAACTAAAAAGTTAAGGCCGAGAGGGCAAAAAATATAGGTAGCGCCTACTCAGCATTTATCTATTCCTTCAGTGCATTTGCCCCACCCGCGCATGCACTGAAGGAATAAGGAACACTTCAGCCAGACAAAATATAGCAGGGCATCCTCTGCTGTAGTCCTGTAATCACCCAAAGTGTTTTCACAGACTGCAACTCCTGCATTTTTATGTTAATCCCTATCACTGAACGCATCAATCTATTATTCTTGGAGCTGGAGCTCCTTCACTGACATAGCCTGGTTGGTGTACAAGTGCTTCCACTCACCTTGTTTGTAATAGTCATTGTCAATCTAACAGAAGGGGAGTCATACTTTCCCGCGGATCAGCAATCTTAATCCTTTTATAAGACTATGCAGCCCTTGGCATTAACATTATGGGCTAGACAGTCCCCACAATGTGAGCGTGTGTCTTCAAAGGGGGTGCAAGAGCCTGACTCACACCCAGTTTATATCTTTCAAATACTTCTTTCTTACCCTGATCATTAGCCTCCTGAGAGTTTGGTGGACAGATTCATTCTCAGTACCATCACATTCGGTTCACTCCCAGAGCACGGTCCACACGATTGGCTGGGTCCGCGCTGTTTTGCTTTATGTACGTGAATGTTCACTACATTTTTCACTACAAAGCCACTCAGGTGGACATACATTTCTTTATCCTCAATTGTATTAGAATCATGGAGTTCTCCAATCTAGACCCTATTGCCTCAAACTCACAACCTGAAAGGATATCAGGTATGTTATATTTTCCTATAATTAAACCCTTTTTGGCTGCAGGTCCATCTCCCTCTTCTTGGCTGTTTTCTCTTTGTGTGCATACATTGCCGCAGCCCTATGCGTAGCCAGGTAGCCTGGTTCTAGAGAATTTCTGTCCCTGAGATGACCTGCCATTCTTTGGATTGACCTCCCATGCTCAGGAAAAACAAAGAGAACCATTTGGGTGAGTTGAAAACATTATCTGACTCCCACATTTTTTTTTCCTCATGTGCCTCGTTAAGGCTTTAATTCTTCATCCTAGTAAGGTTGCATCTTGGTATCATAGCAAACTGATTCCTTTCACTCTCTCTTAAGGAAACCGTACCTGGGTGGTGGACGTCTACATGAAGCCTGGTCAGATTCTGTCCTCTTAAAAAATAATTTTATTTATCTAGAACCAGTGGAAGAATGCATCCATTCACCCCCTCCTTGCCAGGATGAAGCACACTGGGCACAAAGCCCCCTCCAGAACCAGTGGAAGAAGGCATCCACTAAAGAGACTGCGGCTTTGCACTCCCCAGGACCAAGCAGTGGGCAGAGCACCCACTTGAGAGACTGTGGCTTTGCACTCCCCAGGACAAAGCAGTGGGCAAAGCACCCACTTGAGAGACTAGAGAGACAGTGGCTTTACACTCCCCATGACCAAGCAGAGGGCAAACCACCCACTTGAGAGACTGTGGCTTTGCACTCCCCAGGACCAACCAGTGGGCATGTAGCCCCCTCCAGGAGAAGTGGCGTTGTACCATCTTCTGGCTGAGGTGCCCCCCCATTCCCCGTCCCCCTGAGGTGGCTGTGTGTTTTCGACCTGATGCCCCTGCAGTGTTCTCTCCGTATTGAGGCAGGAGTAAAGTGTGGTCTTGGCCTATGTGTTATGGCCACGGGGGCCACGGACATTTTGGAGTGGGCATTGTCCCTCCATTTGTATATATTGTACATATTGTTTATTGTTTCAAGGACGTATTTATCTAATATTGTACTATTACACTCAATTTAATCAATTCCTCTTGTCCTTGCGTTATTCCTGAGGGTTATGGGGTGTATATGTACTGCTGTTGCATCTCTTTGTGTGTATGGTGTTGGGGTGGAGGTGGGGTTGGGGGGTTGCGTGTGTGTGTCACTCTCTTTTTCCTCCCCCCTCCCTTGTGTGCTAGGTGCGATACTCACTGTGATCGTCTTCGCCGCCGTTCGTGTTCCTGGTGTATGAGGAGGTAGACCAGCATTGGAAAAATGTGCAGCTCGGGCTCCATGGCGTTGTGGTTCTTCCCTGAGTGTCGAGCGGTGAGTTGTTTCCCTTCTGTGTACTGTTTCCTCCGTGCTTTTGATGGCATTGGTACCGCCCAGGAAAAGCTGGCGGATTGGCCTCTCATATTACTGTGGGCGGTACATTGTCTTGCGCCTGGCTGTTGGTGGTTACTGCCGCTGTGTTTGTTGCTACCTCTGTGGCGGTCGGAGTGTTAAAGTGGCTGTCTGTGTTGGCGGTTTCCGCCAGGGTCATAATTCAATTTTTTTTACCGCCGGCCTGTTGCCGGTATTACCGCCTGTTAGAAATGGGGTCTTTGGTTGACAGTCAGGTTACCCCCTGTTCAAGGAAGGACCCTCACTCTAGTCAGGGTAAAAGAGAATCACTCTCAGCTAACCCCTGCTTACCCCCTTGGTAGCTTGGCAGAGCAGTAGGCTTAACTTCAGAGTGCTAGGTGTAAAGTATTTGTACCAACACACACAGTAACTTAATGAAAACACTACAAAATGACACAACACCAGTTTAGAAAAATAGGAAATATTTATCTAAACAAAACAAGACAAAAATGACAAAAATCTGACACACAAGTTATGCATTTTTAAAGATTAAACTCAAAAATAGCGCTTAGAAACACAAAATGCTTCGATGAGGTGTTAACACGGCGTTGTGACAGAGTCGTCCCCAACAAGCCGACACCAGCGGCGCCGGACACGGAGTTGCGTAGACCCCCAAGTACAGTACCTTTGGTGAAGAGAGAAAACAAGTCGATGTGCGATGTAAGGGGATCGCGGTGTCAGTGCGAAACGTTGAATCCGCGCACTTCGAGCGGCGTCAGTCACGACGTGGTGCGGCGAATTCCACGGGGTCGGGGACTTCAGGGGGGCTGCAGCGGCGTCGGGCCTGCGAAGGTCGGCGCATTCCAGCAAAGATCACGGAGTCGGGTGCAGGCGGTGTCACTAGATTCAGCAGCAGCGTCGGTCCGAACTCTTAAGAAGTCGATTTCCTTGGATTTCCACTAGCTTTTCTTTCAAGGGCTCAGAGACTGGATAGGGCACCACTTGTCAGAGCAGGAGTCTCTCCCGAGACTCCAGGTGCTGGCAGAGAGAAGTCTTTGCTGTCCCTGAGACTTCAAACAACAGGAGGCAAGCTCTAAATCAAGCCCTTGGAGATTTCTTCACAAGATGGAAGGCACACAAAGTCCAGTCTTTGCCCTCTTACTCTGGCAGAAGCAGCAACTGCAGGATAGCTCCACAAAGCACAGTCACAGGCAGGGCAGCTCTTCTTCCTCAGCTATTCAGCTCTTCTCCAGGCAGAGGTTCCTCTTGTTTCCAGAAGTGTTCTAAAGTCTGTGGTTTTGGGTGCCCTTCTTATACCCAATTTCTCCTTTCAAGTAGGCCTACTTCAAAGTAAAGTCTCTTTTGAATGTGAAATCCTGCCTTTCCCAGGCCAGGCCCCAGACACTCATCCGGGGGTCGGAGACGGAATTGTGAGAGGACAGGCACAGCCCTTTCAGGTGTAAGTGACCACTCCTCCTCTCCCTCCTAGCACAGATGGATCATCAGGAAATGCAGACTACACCACAGCTCACTTTGTGTCACTGTCTAGTGTGAGGTGCAACCAGCCCAACTGTCAAACTGACCCAGACAGGGAATCCACAAACAGGTCATAGTCACAGAAATGGTATAAGCAAGAAAATGCTCACTTTCTAAAAGTGGCATTTTCAAACACACGATCTTAAAATCAACTTTACTAAAAGATGTATTTTTAAATTGTGAGCTCAGAGACCCCAAACTCCACATGTCCATCCGCTCCCAAAGGGTATCTACACTTTAATCAGATTTAAAGGTAGCTCCCATGTTAACCTATGAGAGGGGCAGGCCTTGCAACAGTGAAAAACGAATTTAGCAATATTTCACTGTCAGGACATATAAAACACATTACTATATATCCCGCCTTAACCATACACTGCACCCTGCCCTTGGGGCTAGCTAAGGCCTACCTTAGGGTTGTCTGACATGTAAGAAAAGGGAAGGCTTAGGCCTGGCAAGTGGGTACACTTGCCAAGTCGAATTTACAGTAAAAACTGCACACATAGACACTGCAATGGCAGATCTGAGACATGATTACAGAGCTACTTAGTTGGCTGCCACTACCAGTGCTGCAGGCCCAAAAGTAGCATTTAATTTACAGGCCCTGGCCCCTACAGTGCACTTTACTAGGGACTTACTAGTACATCAAATATGCCAATCATGGAGAAGCCAATTACATTCACATTTTGTAAAGGAGCACTTGCACTTTAGCACTGGTTAGCAGTGGTAAAGCGCCCAGAGTAACAAAAACAGTAACATCAGAGTCCAGCACACATCAACAACCTGGGGAACAGAGGCAAAAAGTTAAGGGAGACCACACCAAGGATGAAAAGTCTAACACCGCCGCTTTATCACCGATGGCCAGGGTTGTAATGAGGGCCTATGTGACAGCATAAAACAGCTTCCTTACTTTGCCTTTTGAGAGCACCTGCCGTTTTGATCAGTGTTTCTCCTGTGTCCCAAACTCTCATTCGGTCAGGTCTACCTTTGGCTCTGCTGTAGCAGTGCGGTGCAGCAAACCGAGAGGAAGTCAAGTTGATATACAGCAATGTCCTTATTATGAGATAAACCCGAGCTCCTTTCTGAAATGTACCACACTTTTTTGTGCCTTTGGATATAGTTTGTGCTATAAGTTAATTGTGAATTTATAGCATTCTCTATGGTCACATGCCCATTCCTTAGTGCAGCCTCTCTCTCTCTCTTTGCACATATATATATATATATATATATATATATATATATATATATATATATATATATATATATATATATTCCTCCTCTCCAACTCCCTTATTTTCTCTGTTCATCACTTTTTCTCCCTCTCCCTTCTCTCCCTTTCCATTCTTTCCATTCCTTAATTTCTTCATTTCTCTCTCTTCATTACCCGCACTCACTTTTTCTTTCTCTCTTCCTGCCTCTTTCACACCATCTGTCTCTATTCCACTCATTATCTCTGCCACTTCGTCATTCATCCTTGGTCATCATTTTAGGTACCACGAGGATAAATAGGACCTCTACACATTAGATGCAAAGAAAAATGGGTATGTAAACCTCAACCATCAATATTTACATTGTGCTGTTCCATCTCATAGTATGTTGACATTGTGGGCCCAATCAACAAAGCCAATGTATAACCTAAAATGTATGTCTGTGAAGTATCCACCAAAGGATACTTAGCATTTACTGAAGCATAATTGTGAGTCATAACTTTGTACAAGTATGCCATAGTAAACTCCCATGAAAGGAGTGGGGATTGGGAGGATTAAACAAGATCTGCCTTTTGAGTGTGTGAATGGCCACCAAATTGAGCATTCTCAAAGTCCTGTGTAACCCTTTCCAACTGTGGAAATTGTCAGAGATTTGTTCCAGCCCAGCACTGGATTAAGTTCTAGGGTGGAAAGCAGGAGCGGCTTGCGGGGCTTTGTTGGGGTGGGGCAGTGCAGGGGGAGGGTGGCGGGGGGTGCAGTCGGGGACGGATTAATGGAAAAAAAAGTAAATCACTTACCTGCTTCTCTAACACAGCCGCTGCTCCTCTCCTGCACTGCAGGAACAGGCTCTATGCCTGCCCTGCAGCCAATCCTGATGCTGCTCAAAGCAGCGTTTGGATTGGCTGGGAGCACCCAGCCAGAGTGCTCTCAGACAGACTGGGTGCCTCTGATTGCTCTTTGCAGCCCGTCAACACAGTGCCGGGCTAGAGAGAGCACACTGTGCATGTGTGTTTGGGGGCCCGAGATATGTCATCCCTTATGCGCCGCCCCTTTTACTACAAAACGATAATAAACCTAGGGCCTGATTTATACTTTCTTAGCGCCGCAGTTGTGTCATTTTTTGACGCAAAAGCGGCGCAAACTTACAAAATATAACTGAATTTTGTATGTGTGCGCTGCTTTTGCATAAAAAAAATGACGCAAATGCTACACCAAAAAAGTATAAATCAGGCCCCTAGTTTAATATTGTTGTGTAGTAAAAGTTTTGCAGCTGCTGCTGCTGGTGGGAGTGACACGCCTCTGTCATAGCGGGAGAGCCAGGACTGGTGGAAAGGGAACGGAACACTCCAAACCTTTGTGGTGTGCTGAGGAAGGGGGTTTTTACACACAAAAAATTATTTTCCCTGTGAAAAAAATACGACTGAAAGGCAACGTTTCCCAATGAGAAAATGTACAATTTATACAACCTATTTTTTGGAAAGAGTAAAACCAAAAATTTCCACACAACCGAAATGATGCTTGATATTGCTAGTAGAATACCTTTAAACCTTCAAACTGGTACAGCTTTCCAAGCTTAGTAGTGCCATTGTTTGTGAATTTCAAAAAAACAGTTAATCTGTACCTGTTCAGAGGAATGATTCTCGGGCCGGGAGGGGCAGATTTACTATTTTGTTTGAAATTAAATTGCTATATGTTTTTACATTCCTGATCCAAAAAATGGAAACATTCTAACCGTATGTCAGTGAAAAGAGGAGGTGAAAAACAAACAGAAACACAATAGATTCAACTCATTGCCCCCAGACTCAACTAACAGGCCACAAATACATTTATTTGAGGTGCCTCACAGCCATACATCCCCTCTTGAAGCTTTCCTCCTGGAACAGCAGTTACTAGTATGCACATTTTAAAATATACAAAAAAGACACGTCCTACTTGTCAAGAACCCAACCTGTGCGTGTTACAGATGGGATTAATGGGAGAGAGAGTGCCTTTCTCTGTCTCGTGTTTTCGACACAATAGGGCCTCATGTAGATTTTGGTGGCGCGAGAGCACTGCCATAAATTGACAGGCATCCAATACTACCAAACTCGCACCACCTCTGCCTCATTTAGAGCTGGGGGAACCACCATGTTCTGTTAGTAGACCGTAAGCTGGTTCCATCTGTCCATCCCTGGACTGGCAAGTCACAGTGGCCATCAATTAGTTTCCTTGTCCAAAGGCATGGCAAACCTGGACAGGGAACACTACCAGTAGATCTGATTCACAGGGAAAACTCTCCAGGCGTATCAGCATCATTGTTTGTTCTTTTTGCTGAAAGAAACTCCCACTTTGCGCGTTTGTTTCAGTAAACTAAAAAGTTAAGGCCGAGAGGGCAAAAAATATAGGTAGCGCCTACTCAGCATTTATCTATTCCTTCAGTGCATTTGCCCCACCCGCGCATGCACTGAAGGAATAAGGAACACTTCAGCCAGACAAAATATAGCAGGGCATCCTCTGCTGTAGTCCTGTAATCACCCAAAGTGTTTTCACAGACTGCAACTCCTGCATTTTTATGTTAATCCCTATCACTGAACGCATCAATCTATTATTCTTGGAGCTGGAGCTCCTTCACTGACATAGCCTGGTTGGTGTACAAGTGCTTCCACTCACCTTGTTTGTAATAGTCATTGTCAATCTAACAGAAGGGGAGTCATACTTTCCCGCGGATCAGCAATCTTAATCCTTTTATAAGACTATGCAGCCCTTGGCATTAACATTATGGGCTAGACAGTCCCCACAATGTGAGCGTGTGTCTTCAAAGGGGGTGCAAGAGCCTGACTCACACCCAGTTTATTTCTTTCAAATACTTCTTTCTTACCCTGATCATTAGCCTCCTGAGAGTTTGGTGGACAGATTCATTCTCAGTACCATCACATTCGGTTCACTCCCAGAGCACGGTCCACACGATTGGCTGGGTCCGCGCTGTTTTGCTTTATGTACGTGAATGTTCACTACATTTTTCACTACAAAGCCACTCAGGTGGACATACATTTCTTTATCCTCAATTGTATTAGAATCATGGAGTTCTCCAATCTAGACCCTATTGCCTCAAACTCACAACCTGAAAGGATATCAGGTATGTTATATTTTCCTAAAATTAAACCCTTTTTGGCTGCAGGTCCATCTCCCTCTTCTTGGCTGTTTTCTCTTTGTGTGCATACATTGCCGCAGCCCTATGCGTAGCCAGGTAGCCTGGTTCTAGAGAATTTCTGTCCCTGAGATGACCTGCCATTCTTTGGATTGACCTCCCATGCTCAGGAAAAACAAAGAGAACCATTTGGGTGAGTTGAAAACATTATCTGACTCCCACATTTTTTTTTCCTCATGTGCCTCGTTAAGGCTTTAATTCTTCATCCTAGTAAGGTTGCATCTTGGTATCATAGCAAACTGATTCCTTTCACTCTCTCTTAAGGAAACCGTACCTGGGTGGTGGACGTCTACATGAAGCCTGGTCAGATTCTGTCCTCTTAAAAAATAATTTTATTTATCTAGAACCAGTGGAAGAATGCATCCATTCACCCCCTCCTTGCCAGGATGAAGCACACTGGGCACAAAGCCCCCTCCAGAACCAGTGGAAGAAGGCATCCACTAAAGAGACTGCGGCTTTGCACTCCCCAGGACCAAGCAGTGGGCAGAGCACCCACTTGAGAGACTGTGGCTTTGCACTCCCCAGGACCAAGCAGTGGGCAAAGCACCCACTTGAGAGACTAGAGAGACAGTGGCTTTACACTCCCCAGGACCAAGCAGAGGGCAAACCACCCACTTGAGAGACTGTGGCTTTGCACTCCCCAGGACCAACCAGTGGGCATGTAGCCCCCTCCAGGAGAAGTGGCGTTGTACCATCTTCTGGCTGAGGTGCCCCCCCATTCACCGTCCCCCTGAGGTGGCTGTGTGTTTTCGACCTGATGCCCCTGCCGTGTTCTCTCCGTATTGAGGCAGGAGTAAAGTGTGGCCTTGGCCTATGTGTTATGGCCACGGGGGCCACGGACATTTTGGAGTGGGCATTGTCCCTCCATTTGTATATATTGTACATATTGTTTATTGTTTCAAGGACGTATTTATCTAATATTGTACTATTACACTCAATTTAATCAATTCCTCTTGTCCTTGCGTTATTCCTGAGGGTTATGGGGTGTATATGTACTGCTGTTGCATCTCTTTGTGTGTATGGTGTTGGGGTGGAGGTGGGGTTGGGGGGTTGCGTGTGTGTGTCACTCTCTTTTTCCTCCCCCCTCCCTTGTGTGCTAGGTGCGATACTCACTGTGATCGTCTTCGCCGCCGTTCGTGTTCCTGGTGTATGAGGAGGTAGACCAGCATTGGAAAAATGTGCAGCTCGGGCTCCATGGCGTTGTGGTTCTTCCCTGAGTGTCGAGAGGTGAGTTGTTTCCCTTCTGTGTACTGTTTCCTCCGTGCTTTTGATGGCATTGGTACCGCCCCGGAAAAGCTGGCGGATTGGCCTCTCATATTACTGTGGGCGGTACATTGTCTTGCGCCTGGCTGTTGGTGGTTACTGCCGCTGTGTTTGTTGCTACCTCCGTGGCGGTCGGAGTGTTAAAGTGGCTGTCTGTGTTGGCGGTTTCCGCCAGGGTCATAATTCAATTTTTTTTACCGCCGGCCTGTTGCCGGTATTACCGCCTGTTAGAAATGGGGTCTTTGGTTGACAGTCAGGTTACCCCCTGTTCAAGGAAGGACCCTCACTCTAGTCAGGGTAAAAGAGAATCACTCTCAGCTAACCCCTGCTTACCCCCTTGGTAGCTTGGCAGAGCAGTAGGCTTAACTTCAGAGTGCTAGGTGTAAAGTATTTGTACCAACACACACAGTAACTTAATGAAAACACTACAAAATGACACAACACCAGTTTAGAAAAATAGGAAATATTTATCTAAACAAAACAAGACTAAAATGACAAAAATCTGACACACAAGTTATGCATTTTTAAAGATTAAACTCAAAAATAGCGCTTAGAAACACAAAATGCTTCGATGAGGTGTTAACACGGCGTTGTGACGGAGTCGTCCCCAACAAGCCGACACCAGCGGCGCCGGACACGAGTTGCGTAGACCCCCAAGTACAGTACCTTTGGTGAAGAGAGAAAACAAGTCGATGTGCGATGTAAGGGGATCGCGGTGTCAGTGCGAAACGTTGAATCCGCGCACTTCGAGCGGCGTCAGTCACGACGTGGTGCGGCGAATTCCACGGGGTCGGGGACTTCAGGGGGGCTGCAGCGGCGTCGGGCCTGCGAAGGTCGGCGCATTCCAGCAAAGATCACGGAGTCGGGTGCAGGCGGTGTCACTAGATTCAGCAGCAGCGTCGGTCCGAACTCTTAAGAAGTCGATTTCCTTGGATTTCCACTAGCTTTTCTTTCAAGGGCTCAGAGACTGGATAGGGCACCACTTGTCAGAGCAGGAGTCTCTCCCGAGACTCCAGGTGCTGGCAGAGAGAAGTCTTTGCTGTCCCTGAGACTTCAAACAACAGGAGGCAAGCTCTAAATCAAGCCCTTGGAGATTTCTTCGCAAGATGGAAGGCACACAAAGTCCAGTCTTTGCCCTCTTACTCTGGCAGAAGCAGCAACTGCAGGATAGCTCCACAAAGCACAGTCACAGGCAGGGCAGCTCTTCTTCCTCAGCTATTCAGCTCTTCTCCAGGCAGAGGTTCCTCTTGTTTCCAGAAGTGTTCTAAAGTCTGTGGTTTTGGGTGCCCTTCTTATACCCAATTTCTCCTTTCAAGTAGGCCTACTTCAAAGTAAAGTCTCTTTTGAATGTGAAATCCTGCCTTTCCCAGGCCAGGCCCCAGACACTCATCAGGGGGTCGGAGACGGAATTGTGAGAGGACAGGCACAGCCCTTTCAGGTGTAAGTGACCACTCCTCCTCTCCCTCCTAGCACAGATGGATCATCAGGAAATGCAGACTACACCACAGCTCACTTTGTGTCACTGTCTAGTGTGAGGTGCAACCAGCCCAACTGTCAAACTGACCCAGACAGGGAATCCACAAACAGGTCATAGTCACAGAAATGGTATAAGCTAGAAAATGCTCACTTTCTAAAAGTGGCATTTTCAAACACACGATCTTAAAATCAACTTTACTAAAAGATGTATTTTTAAATTGTGAGCTCAGAGACCCCAAACTCCACATGTCCATCCGCTCCCAAAGGGTATCTACACTTTAATCAGATTTAAAGGTAGCTCCCATGTTAACCTATGAGAGGGGCAGGCCTTGCAACAGTGAAAAACGAATTTAGCAATATTTCACTGTCAGGACATATAAAACACATTACTATATATCCCGCCTTAACCATACACTGCACCCTGCCCTTGGGGCTAGCTAAGGCCTACCTTAGGGTTGTCTGACATGTAAGAAAAGGGAAGGCTTAGGCCTGGCAAGTGGGTACACTTGCCAAGTCGAATTTACAGTAAAAACTGCACACATAGACACTGCAATGGCAGATCTGAGACATGATTACAGAGCTACTTAGTTGGCTGCCACTACCAGTGCTGCAGGCCCAAAAGTAGCATTTAATTTACAGGCCCTGGCACCTACAGTGCACTTTACTAGGGACTTACTAGTACATCAAATATGCCAATCATGGAGAAGCCAATTACATTCACATTTTGTAAAGGAGCACTTGCACTTTAGCACTGGTTAGCAGTGGTAAAGCGCCCAGAGTAACAAAAACAGTAACATCAGAGTCCAGCACACATCAACAACCTGGGGAAAAGAGGCAAAAAGTTAAGGGAGACCACACCAAGGATGAAAAGTCTAACACCGCCGCTTTATCACCGATCGCCAGGGTTGTAATGAGGGCCTATGTGACAGCATAAAACAGCTTCCTTACTTTGCCTTTTGAGAGCACCTGCCGTTTTGATCAGTGTTTCTCCTGTGTCCCAAACTCTCATTCGGTCAGGTCTACCTTTGGCTCTGCTGTAGCAGTGCGGTGCAGCAAACCGAGAGGAAGTCAAGTTGATATACAGCAATGTCCTTATTATGAGATAAACCCGAGCTCCTTTCTGAAATGTACCACACTTTTTTGTGCCTTTGGATATAGTTTGTGCTATAAGTTAATTGTGAATTTATAGCATTCTCTATGGTCATATGCCCATTCCTTAGTGCAGCCTCTCTCTCTCTCTTTGCACATATATATATATATACATATATATATATATATTCCTCCTCTCCAACTCCCTTATTTTCTCTGTTCATCACTTTTTCTCCCTCTCCCTTCTCTCCCTTTCCATTCTTTCCATTCCTTAATTTCTTAATTTCTCTCTCTTCATTACCCGCACTCACTTATTCTTTCTCTCTTCCTGCCTCTTTCACACCATCTGTCTCTATTCCACTCATTATCTCTGCCACTTCGTCATTCATCCTTGGTCATCATTTTAGGTACCACGAGGATAAATAGGACCTCTACACATTAGATGCAAAGAAAAATGGGTATGTAAACCTCAACCATCAATATTTACATTGTGCTGTTCCATCTCATAGTATGTTGACATTGTGGGCCCAATCAACAAAGCCAATGTATAACCTAAAATGTATGTCTGTGAAGTATCCACCAAAGGATACTTAGCATTTACTGAAGCATAATTGTGAGTCATAACTTTGTACAAGTATGCCATAGTAAACTCCCATGAAAGGAGTGGGGATTGGGAGGATTAAACAAGATCTGCCTTTTGAGTGTGTGAATGGCCACCAAATTGAGCATTCTCAAAGTCCTGTCTAACCGTTTCCAAATGTGGAAATTGTCAGAGATTTGTTCCAGCCCAGCATTGGAATAAGTTCTCTGGTGTAAAGCAGGAGAGGCTTGCGGGGCTTTTTTGGGGCGCAGCAGTGCAGGGGGAAGGTGGCAGGGGGTGGGGCAGTCGGGGACGAATTAATGGAAAAAAAATTAAATCACTTACCTGCTTCTCTGCCGCAGCCGCTGCTCCTCTCATGCACTGCAGGCACAAGCTCTGTGCCTGCCCTGCAGCCAATCCTGATGCTGCTCAAAGCAGCGTTTGGATTGGCTGGGAGCACCCAGCCAGAGTGCTCTCAGACAGACTGGGTGCCTCTGCTTGCTCTTTCCAGCCCAGCAACACAGTGCCGGGCTAGACAGAGCACACTGTGCAGGTTTGTTTGGGGGCCTGAGATATGTCATCCCTTATGCCCCGCCCCTTTTACTACAAAACGATAATAAACCTAGGGCCTGATTTATACTTTTTTAGCACCGCAGTTGTGTCATTTTTTGACGCAAAAGCGGCGCAAACTTACAAAATATAATTGAATTTTGTATGTTTGCGCCGCTTTTGCGTAAAAAAAAATACGCAAATGCTACACTAAAAAAGAATAAATCAGGCCCCTAGTTTATTATTGTTGTGTAGTAAAAGTTTTGCAGCTGCTGCTGCTGCTGCTGGTGGGGGTGACACGTCTCTGTCAGAGCGGGAGAGCCAGGACTGGTGGAAAGGGAACGGAATACTCCAAACCTTTGTGGTGTGCTGAGGAAGGGGGTTTCTACACACAAAAAAATATTTTCCCTGTGAAAAAAAATACGACTGAAAAGCAACCTTTCCTAATGCGGAAATGTGCAATTTATACAACCTATTTTTTGGAAAGAGTAAAACCAAAAATATCCACACAACCAAAATGATGCATGATATTGCTAGTAGAATACCTTTAAACCTTCAAACTGGTACAGCTTTCCAAGCTTAGTAGTGCCATTGTTTGTGAATTTCAAAAATACAGTTAATCTGTACCTGTTCAGAGGAATGATTATCGGGCCGGGAGGGGCTGATTTACTATTTTGTTTGAAATTAAGATGCTATATGTTTTTACATTCCTGATCCAAAAAATGGACACATTCTAACCGTATGTCAGTGAAAAGAGGAGGTGAAAAACAAACAGAAACATAATAGATTCAACTCATTGCCCCCAGACTCAACTAACAGGCCACAAATACATTTATTCTGGGTGCCTCACAGCCATACATCCCCTCTTGAAGCTTCGCTCCTGGAACAGCAGTTACTGCTATACACATTTTAAAATATACAAAAAAGACACGCCCTACTTCTCAAGAACCCAACCTGTGCGTGTTACAGATTGGATTAATGGGAGAGAGAGTGCCTTTCTCTGCCTCGTGCTTTCGACACAAATGGGCCTCATGTGGATTTTGGTGGCGCGAGAGCACTGCCATAAATTGACAGGCATCCGATACTACCAAACTCACAACACCTCTGCCTCATTTAGAATTGGGGGAACCACCATGTTTCTGTCAGTAGACTCTAAACTGATTCCATCTGTATAAAAACCCCTAAACTCATTGGTCTGTCCATCCCTGGACTGCCAGGTCACAGTGGCCATCAATTAGTTTCCCTGTCCAAAGGCATGGCAAACCTGGACAGGGAACACTACCAGTAGATCTGACTCACAGGGAAAACTCTCCAGGCGTATCAGGATCATTGTTAGTAGTAGGAAGGGATACCTTTAATCATCATATTAAAAGTGACAGTTATCCCGCCCCCGGATATGATGTCATTTCCGGTGGCTGGGACTTCCGGTGTCCCTGAAAGCCCTCCCCGGAAGTGACGTGTGTGCATGGGGGTGTCAAGTGGGATGTGCCCTCATGGTGTCACGTGTTAGCCCCCCTTTTTTTTTTAAATGTTGCATATAAGGAGCTGGTTAGAACCGGCTGTCAAACTGCGAACCAGGGCTGAAACAGTTTGGCAAGGTGCCATGAAGAGATACAATCCGATCGCAAGAAAAGCCGCCTCCTCAGGGGCCCTGAACACTATTGGTAGATATTACCGGACCCTAGCCCCTCTTACGATGGATGAGAATGCACAACAGGGTGTCCCTGCCACCCAAGATACCGATGTTACCGGTTTTGAAGAGGAACTTTGCTATCGGCTTGAAAAACTCAACCTCAAGGATGTGTCGACCCAGATATCCCCTATTAAGGGGGCCGACAGCGACAGCAATGCCTCGAAAGATGAATTAAGTGTTGCATCTAACTTCATAGACATTGAAGATGTTGAAGAATGTGTAGCACCACCGAATTCGCCCATCTATGAAGACATGGGCGTCCAGGAGGACCCCGAGTCAGAGGCCGTTATTGTACAGCCATCAGGTGTAAGCTCCGGCGATGTTTCTACCCCAATGGACCTCTGCGACTCCCAGGATTTCAGAGGAGCCTCTGAGTGTGATGCGAATATGGAGGTTGGTAATGACAGTTTTTTTTTTTTTTTTATTTGTTTTTTTATGCCTGTATACTCTAATGTCATACATTTAACTAATAATGTGCCTTGTGCTTTCTGTTTGAACCCTAGAACGTAGTTGAAGAAAGAGAGCCTCTAGAAGGGTCAACTCCAAAGGTTAACGCCGTAAATTTTTACTGCTTATGCTGTTCCAGACAGTCTGGAAGTATTACAAGCCAGAACAAAGAGCCTCGTAAGAAATGTGTCTGCACCTACACTAGCCGCGATTTTGAAAAGGAAGCTCCGGGCGTACCCTGGGCCACCATATGGCCAGTTAAAGGTTTTGCAGCGGCCGCTGTGAACGCATGTGTTAAACGGGATTATTATGATCTTTGTTACGGGCATAAAATTAATGAGCCTCAACAGGAGGCTCATGAATGTTTATACGATGCATACACAGCAAGAATAATTCGCCACATTTGTAGTCGGATAGACCCTTACCGGGTATATAAGTTGTTAAGGGTTGCGTATGGGCTGTCTGCTGTGAAGAAAGGTGTCCACAGTGATATGATTAAGGTATTGGCTGCTGCTGTCAATGAGATCCGATACGCTGCTGAGCCCTGCTCAAAACTCGACCGCATGCATGGGATGTGACCCCACTTTGACATAAGTATGTTAGAACGGGTTATAGAAAGACGAATGTGTGACATTTATTATAAAAACAGAAGAATGATGTCTTTAGCCCCACGAAAGCTGTTTAAAAAAAAAAAAAAAAATAATAATAAATAAATAAAAACAAAAAGTAGACCATAAATGTGTTACTTAACGCTCCATACTTACTCACTTTTATGCGGGGAATCCGGGTATCGAGATGCAAGATGTCTATGAGTTACAACCGGGCTACATCTGTATCGGGAGATTGATTTTTGTGCTGGTTAAAGAAAGAATAGCTGAAATACATCCTGTGACTCTGCGGTATCTGAACATTTCGGAACCTTCGGCCTTGTTGCAATGTAGCAGTCATGTGTGTATCGCCAAGTGGTGTATCAATGGGCGGCTAAACGCATCTGTTAAATGCCAGACCTCGGACAAAGATCACAATCGAGAGTTAAGACTTTCACCTGAGACGGGGATACACGAGGCTTTGGAGAACATGACTGAAGATTATCTCACAAATAAAGGTTCTGAATGGTCCTGGTTAGAACTGTATGAACTGTTGAATTCTGTCAGTATCCTGAGTGTTCAGAGTTATAGGCGTGGGGAGCGGGAAGTCATGTCTAGAGCTATTGAGAGTATAGCTATAAAAATATCAAAGTTTGTGGTGCTTAGGGTTTGTAAAAGGACATGCTCTGAGTAACATGTGTAGGGGTGGGGGTGTTGTACTATGTATACGATTGTAAAAAGACCACAGCGGTCCAGCGTTATGACATCTATAAGCTATGTAGCACAAAATGTCAAATACACGTTGGTTGTGTAGCCCAGCCGCACTTTTATGTTTTTCATGTTTAATAAAATGACCTTACACAAAACAGGCGTCTTTCATTTCGTGGTGTTGGTGGGAGACAACATGACGGATGCGGATTTAAGGAAGCTTTATTACGATAAACATGGGGTTGGAAGTTTCGGAGGCTCCGAAGCTCTATTTAGAAGGGCTCGAGCTGAAAATGAATCTGTAAAACGTGCCAGTGTGAAGACTTGGTTAGCGGGGGAAGAGGCTTATTTGCTGCACAAACCTGCCAGGAGACGCTTTAAGAGGAGGGCCACCGTTGTTAACGCACAGCTCGATTATCAGTGGCAGGCTGACATAATCAGTCTTCAAGATCTAGCAAAACATAACGATGGCGCCATGTATATATTAACCGTCATAGATGTCTTGTCCAAGTACGCCTATGCAGAGGCATTAAACGATAAAAGTGGTACCAGCGTTACATCTGCTTTTAAAGACATCTTCGCTAGCGGGCGTGTGCCCCAGAAACTACAAACAGACGCAGGAAAGGAATTTTTAAACAAACATTTTCAAAAATTATTAGACCAGCACGCTGTTCAACATTTTGTAACACACACAGAGGTAAAGGCTGCGGTTGTAGAGCGTTTTAACCGTACTTTAAAGTCGAAGATGTGGCGATATTTCACCGCCAACAACACCTACAGATACGTGGATGTTCTAAAGGCTTTTATAGATGTTTATAACGCCACCTACCACAGGACAATCAAAATGGCCCCTGTTAAGGTAACAAGGGATAATTCATTAACGGTGTGGAGAACGGTGTACGGTGGGCGTCTCACGCCGAAGGTCAAGAAACCGAATTTAAAAGAAGGGGATCATGTCAGGGTTTCAAAGTTGAAGGGGGTCTTCACCAAAGGCTACCAGCAAACATTCAGCGATGAGATATTCATAGTGGAAAGTGTGCAGCTTAAAGAAGGGATATATATTTACAGGTTAAAAGACTACGCTGGGGAAGAGGTATCGGGTGTCTTTTACACCGAAGAGTTGCAAAAGGTGCCCTACGATCCAAACAGGGTGTACAGGGTTGAAAAGGTTCTGAAAAGGAAAGGGATTGGTGCCCGGAGACAGGTGTTGGTCAAATGGCGTGGGTGGCCCGAGAAATTTAACAGTTGGGTCCTGGCCAGCTCGTTGCACGGTGTGTGAGGTCAAGCTGTAAGCGCCATGATGGAGAACTCCCCTTTTTATATCACGCTGCCATCCAATGCTTCGAAGGACATGTTCCCAGACAATCAGATCTCGAGTTATACGGTGAAACTTGCAAAACCAGTGGATTTGAAAGGCCCGTGGGAGGTGGCACTAACCGAAATATAGTACCCTAGAACTTGGAATACCTTTACAAAGGCCGATGTTAAATTTCATATAAAGCGCCCTCAGGATACCCTGACCTATCACCTGTCTTTCCCACACGGCTATTACCCCACCGTAGCGACGGTAGTCGAGGCCATCAACAAATCTATAGGCAGCCTCGAGACGTATGCGAATATATATCTGGTATTGGATTACGTTAGAAGAAAAGTGTTTCTTAAAGCCCCAGAGCTCAGTACTGTGTTTAAATGTAGTGGTAAATTACAACGGGTTTTAGGGACCGTACAACATCAGCAAAGGCAGGTGGATCCAGACCCTATATGTCCCGATATTAACGGAGGATTTTATACACTCTACGTTTATAGCGATATTGTAGAGCCGCAGAGGGTCGGGGACAGTTATTCACCATTGTTGAGGTGGGTCCCTGTGCAGGGCGAAAATAACACGATGGTTAATATACAACATCACAAACTCGACTATGTTGCAATTTCTAAAAAACATTTTGACACTATAACCATCATGGTGTACAACGATCAGTCGGAGCCGGTTGCCTTTAAATACGGGAAAGTTATTGTCAAGCTTCATTTAAGGCCACGGCGCGAAGGTGACTATTAGACAGCTGCAATGGTCATCATGAAAACCTACGGGATCCCTCTATGTACAGGGACTATTATAGAGTTCAGGCGGGGTATGGAGGCCCCCAGCCCTACTTTCAAGGGGCTCCGGTTATGTATGGGGCGGGATTGGGTGGTTTCTTCCGGAGCATGTTTAGGAGAGCCATGCCCTTTTTGAGAAGAGGGTTCGAAATTTCGAAACCTCATGTTAAAGCGGCTGCTACAAACATCGCCCAGGATGTCGTGGGTAGTGTAACGTCTGCGGTAGCCGAACGCATGAATAGACAGCCCCCAGAAGGAGCGGGGTTGCTGTATAATGCGCATGGTGGTGTTAAAAGGAAGCGCAGGGCTTCGAGGCATAGGGGTCCACCAAGGCCCTATAAGAAGCGCCGGACTACTTCAAAAGGCCCTCACAAAAGAAGAGCCGTAAGACGGAAGAGATCGACCAGGAAGAAGAGAACTCGTTCTAGTGCGAATATTTTTTAAAACATCGATCATGGCCTTCGTACACTGTGCATCGGGTGAATGCGCCAAATCTGAGTTAGATCTGTTTTCTCTCAAACCCACACAGACTAGCATTGAAAACAGTTTTTTCATGGAAGTGTCGCCGATGGCCGCTCTGACACCCCTTGCCCCGATAGAGTTTTATGTGTCGGGGTCCACGGATATGTACCTTGATCTCAACAACACTCTCCTGCACCTCGTCTGTAAAATAACCAAAGCGAACGGTGACAACATCGAGGATGATGCTAGAGTGGCCCCGATAGCCTACCCCATCCCAACAATGTTTAATCAAGTGGACATTAACCTAGGCGATCGCCTTGTCACACAGAGTGATAACATGTATGCCTACAGGGCCTACATAGAGAGTATTCTAAATTATAGTCGCGATGCGCTGGACACACATCTTTCAGCAGGGCTCTTCTACCGAGATACCGAAGCGCATTTGGAGAACACGGCTTTGGACGGGGACAATGAGGGATTTAAAAAAAGAGCCCGCTTCGTCGCCGGCAGTAGGCATTTTGACCTCCTAGGGCACGTACATTCAGACCTTTTCTTCCAAGACAAACTGTTAGTCAACGGTATCGATCTTAAGATCAAACTCAATCGTAACAAAGACGCTTTCTGTCTCATCAGCGGTGATGCAGAGCAGTATAAATTGGTTATATTGTCAGCGAGCCTGTTTGTAAAGAGAGTGAAAGTGTCCCCAAGTGTCAGACTGGCCCATGCTGAAGCTTTACAATTATCGAACGCCAAGTATGCCATTGAAAGAGTTGCTCTGAAGATATTCAGCATCCCCGCCGGAACCCGATTAACGCAGCAACAGAATCTATTTCTGGGGCAATTACCGAAACTCATCATCATAGGGTTTGTGGACAATACCGCTTTTAGTGGCGTCTACAACTCAAACCCTTTCAACTTCAAACACTATGATATCAACTATGCTGCTCTGGTTCACGAGGGCGCAGTGATCCCCGCAAAACCTTTCACGCCGAATTTTGGAACATCAAATTTTGTCCGGGAATATCTAGGACTGGTCTCGATAACGGGGAAACAGCTGAGGGACTCTGGAGTAGTTGTTTCAAGAGAAGGGTATGCTTCCGGCTACACTCTGTTTGCGTTCGACCTGACGCCTGACATGGAAGACGGCGACCATTACAACCTGATCAAAAACGGAAATCTAAAAGCGGAAATACGTTTTACACAGGCGCTGGCTGCCAATGTGAACATGGTTGTGTTCTCGGTATTCGACAGCGTTATCCAGGTCAACCACGCCCGTCAGCTTATGTTTGACTACCATTGAAAGAGTGTAAAATACAAAAAAAACAATTTTAATTTTTTTAAAAATATATAAAATGGACACTACGGAGATACGGGACTTCTTAAGTAGACATAAACATGCTAAGAAATACTTTCTAGGGGTATACCCTAGCGATGGACTACCTGAGAAGATAGGTCCAGAAAGGCCCCGCACCCTCGTCTTTAACACCGATCCCCATTACCGGGGTGGTGCACATTGGGCGGCTCTGTTTCTGGATGTGGACAAGGGTATAGTGTTTGATAGTTTAGCCGAATTCCCTGAGCATAGTATTTATACAAAGCCGATATTCAAATATGTAAAAAAAGCATCACCCACTGTTGTGTATAATAAACTTCGGGTACAGGATCCTATGGCCATCACATGTGGGGAACATTGTATATACTTTATTAGTAAAATGTCGGAAGGTATAACGTTTAGAATTTTTTTAAATCTGTACTCAGACGATCTAGTAAACAACGATGATGTTGTTATGAAATATGTGAATGAAAACTCCAGGACAATGTCGTACGTTGTTAAAGCAGAATATGGTCTTTGTCAAAAGTGTAAGGTACTGTAAAGTTTATATTTGTACTTATGTGTGCCTAAAATAAAAAACATCTTAAACATGCTTTCATCCTTGGCATTTTTTTTCAAGTCACACTGCGCACATTTTCAAAGCATTTATAAACAAAAAGATGGCAGACTACTGATGAAAATTTAAAAGTGTTTATTACAAGTATGTTTCAACACTAACATTTACAAGGTTAAACATATAAAATGAAGCACAATTTTTCGAACCGTAAAAACTTTTAACAAAAACTGTACAAGTGTGCAAAATTAGAGCGGTAGCCAGGTGTTCATTTTGAATAGTCTCTTTTTAGGCTCCATAGGAAGAGCAGCACTGTTCCGAACGGGTGTTAGTTGTGGAAAGAAAGGTGATGTCGATATAGCGGGGCTCCTTGTAAAAGCAGCTGGGGCCGGATCTTTTAATCTTTCAAGCTTACGGCGATTCTCTGCATTACCGATAATCGTGAAGGGAATGTTGAGTTCCGCAGCTGCACTTAGGAACTGCTCCCAGCCTCTAGGAGCGTCTTGTGTCGATAGGGTTTTACCATGTGTGAGACCCCGGACCAGATCATACATATGGGAACCAGCAACCGGCTGCCCTTTGTAAACGAATTCGCCCCGGTCGTTCCAGGTTGTCAGATCTTTAGTAGTAGTCATTTTACTGAGCAACATTTGAGCAGCCCCTCTATATTTCTGACTGATATTTTTTAAAAGGTCTAAGACAAAGGCATCAGTTGTGGTTGTGGGGCCTATGTCTTGAGATGCCGTAGAGGGGCCTGGCTGCTGTTCAGCATCTGGGGTATACAGAGTCAGTTTGTTTTTTTCAGAGGTTAGCTGCTTGTAGTATTGTAGAAAGTTTTGAAGGGCTCCTGAGTAAAGCCCTGCTTTGTCGTGGGGTTTTAAATCAGTTCGGTTCAAAATGGCTTTGATTTCAGCATCAAGACGCTGCGTTTCGTTTTTGCGTATGTCCCAGACATCCGTGTTAGAAGGGCCAAGATGTTCCAGCTGTTGCCGTGGTACGAGGTACATTTTGTGGGCGTGCTCCATCAGGACCTCGACAGTAACCCTGTGATTAGGGGTATAGCTATACCTAACAGCGACCCTATAAAGCCTCCTGACTGTTTGAACAGTTTTCTTTTGGAAAGGAGCGATGCCCTCTTATTGCTGAGCTTCTTAATAATGTGGCGTTTCTTCTTCAGAACGCGGAACTGGCTCGTTGATATCGGGACATTACCTTTTAGGGTGTTTAGGTCTATTTCTGAAATGGCGGCCACTAGGTCGTCCGAGGCAGCGCAAAGGATTGCTTTTCTTTTAGAGGGGCTGGCTGTGATCAACATTTTTAGAAGGCCTAAATTACGCCGCAACCTCGCAGACATTGTGGGGTCCTTATATTACAAGGTTTAGAGTGTAAATGTTATAAACATCTTTTTACTTGTTCTTTTTATAGGTTTTGGGCATTGTTTTAGGCGTGTAGGCGACTGGGAAGTCAGGTGGTAGTATGCCGGCTCGTAGTCTGTAGTCTTCAAGAGTGTTGGGTTTCAAATCCACCAGTAAGTAACCATGGGGTTTTGCTGTAGAATCGTTAAAGGCCTCCATGAAAAATGGGGTGTTTCCGGGGTACATTTGTTTAGCTATAATTGAGATCTGAAGTTTGTCTCTGGGGTTTTTAAATAAGACCAGGTATGAGGCGTTGAGAGTTATGGATCGGCTGCTCTTGCCCTTGTAAAACAGGTTCTGCACTATATAGCATATGCTCAGATTACGGTGGTGTGAATATTGCGTAAAAGCCCGCTCAATCTCGGGGTGGTCCCCGCCTTCACGCATGAGGTCATCCACCACGACCATGTTTACAAGTTGTTTTGGTAGCAAATCATCGTCATTGAGATTATCAGGGATACCCTCTATAAACCGAATGTGGGGGAACTTTAGGGTGAGCTCCGTGTAAAGATCCTGCCAGCATGAATAAAGCCACACAATGTTGTTTGGGGTCTGAGATAAAACACCGGGAGCATTTTCTAGCAGTTTCTTTATAAAAAAACTTTTACCGCTATTGGAGGGACCTGCTAAAACGCAGGAGAATGGGTGTTGTAGTCTAGTGTCCATGTCTGGGTGGAGTTCGAGCCTCTAATGTCTTTTAGTAACCGTAAGGCAGTGTTTTGTAGTCCGATGTGAGGACCCGTTTGTCAAACACTACTCTTAAGGTTTTATACATAGGTTGGGTTGTAATTTCCCATTTTTTCTTGGACCTGACAATGCTCGGGTGGTTTACAACAATGGCTTTGCTATTTTTGTGATCGCTCAAGGCGGAGTATTCGTGCACCAGGCCCTTCAGACTGTCAAAGTTTATTTTAATCGTATTGTTGACGTTTAACGTGATACCTTTGACTTTCATGCAAACCTTGTTGTTTGAGGTCTTATAACTGTACGTCTTAGGGCATGAGGAGGTAAATTCCTGTATATACTCCCCCTTTTCGAGCTCGCTGGTCAAATCCCCTAGATAATCACCCAGCGGAGGATCTTCATCACCCACTTTACTCACAAAGATAACCGAGTCAGTGTCATTGTACAAACACCGTTCCTGAAGCTTGTCCAGCAACCTGTAAAGCTCTAGCCTGGCGTGAGCGGTTGTGAAGCAGGCTATAAAGATGTTTATATTGTTACACGTTGTGGGGTACTCTTTGGCGTATTTCCAGCATAGAACGGCCGTCTCGTCGTCAATAAATTCACAACTGGATATGTCATAAACCGGTGTGAATATGTACTTAAAAAGCTCATCTGAATCTGTGACGATGGATGTGTTTGACAAATTGGTACGTTGTGCGAACTTTCCCCACAAGGAATTGAGACAGAGCTTAGCTAGCTGACGGCGGGCGGGGTTTTAATGAACGCAGGTCTCAGTTTAATACCCTCGCGAGCTTTGTAATCAGCTATATACTTTTTCTTTGAGGGATCATCGACACACCATTCTGGATACCCCGAGGCCTCCTGCTTGTCTCTGAGAAACAAGTTGATGTACTCAGAAAAGAGCTGGGTTGTTGTGTTTGGAAAGTGCCAGACTTCCAGGATTTTACCTAGGCGATACCCTTTCTCTAGGGCCGTCTGCACCTCGATGGTACACCATGTCCCTTCCAGCACCCTCTGCTCATCACTATGCAGACATTCGCTAAGCTGTTTACTTTCAGCGCAGGTACGGCATAGGGGGAACATTAGCTTACCCTCGACTCTATAAGGGAGCACCGGAAAGTAAAGTTTCCGCGGTGGGTGAATCTGACACTTAATGATTCCAAAGTACTCTTTGAGAGGTTTAAAGTTCTGGTATATGATTGTAGGATGGCCCATAGGGTACAACTTCACCTTGTTCACAAACGGATACAGACTTGTGAAGTCATAGTAATGTATTTTCTCACCAGGGCCAGCTACACGGTACAATTGAATGGCGTTTGTACGACCACCGAATAAGGCGTCACGGGGTTCCAGCGGTGAAGGTAACTGCTGGCTCTTAATAAAAGTGCTCAGTTCACCATCTTTCGATAGCTCAGTTACCCAATCATGTTCCCATAGAGTTCTCAAAACAGACCCACAACTCTCAATATACTGCGCCTTCGCCATAGTCCTGCGGTGCAGATGTTCAAACGTGGTTCCCTGCAGTCTATTAAACTCATGGGGCTTGTAACACTGAGGGCAGCAATGGTAAAAACACCCGTTGAACTCAAAGGCCGTTGGTACACCGTTAATTAATGCATACCCGTCTAGATAGTAGCGACCCAGCCGGTATTCGCCGCCCTGCAGAGCGTGCTGAATGAAGATGCTCTCACTCGCAGAGACGTACATGAGCCACTGAATAGAGGGGGTGGAGTAACGTTTCTGCTTGCCGTTATAGAGGTCAGGTGGTACTAAGGCGATAGTTCCAGGCAATAAAAACATGATTTTATAAATAGACATGCACATTGAAGCCAGAGTAATGTTTTGAAATGGGTCCAGGTATACAGTTATTTTTTCTTGACTCTTGAGTGATTCGGTTTCAACAAACAGGACCCGCTTTGTCATCGCCACCACAATATCTCTGAAAAGGTTGCATGCTTTTCGCAATATCATAACCATTTTTCACGGTTTTCATCGTACCACTGTAGAAAACTCTCTTTTTCAGAGGGCATCATGTACTCGCAACCATAACTGTCGGGCGGAGGCATAGGGCCGCTGTAATTCTGATTAGCCCAGGTGTTAAAAAAGTGAGGGAAATAACCTTTACAGCCTTCAAACCCAAAGGCTTTTGGCAGTTTGCTCAACTTCATGGGCAGAAAATTCAAGGTGTCTATGAACCTAATGTCAAAAGGTACAACCTTAAGCAGCATTAGTTTGGAACCTTGGGTTATGAGACTAATGGGTAGCTTTTCATGTATCAGGTCACGGATAATGAAGAATGAGTCATATGCTTTGGAGTTGTGAGCCAGAAATGTATAATCCTGGTATCGAGGTTGCATGAACGTGATGAGGAAATCATTCACGCATGACCGTCCTTCAAACTCCCAGCTCTCATCACCTGTTAGATGGTGGGCGTAAATATAGTTTGTCTGGTGCACACCCGTCTCTTGCGTACACTCTATATCAAATACGATATAGTCTTCTGTTTTTTTCTGGTAGTGACTTCTGAGCATGTAACACTCATGTGTTGTTCCGGCTATAAAAGCAGCGGTACACCTAGGGCATTCCATGCCTTTACATTTGTGGTCGACAGGTTTATAGCGACTGCATGCCCCACAGTCGGCTTTAAGAACACATCGGGCTAGGCCGATGTGCGTGATTAAGCAGTCTTGTGACCGACAAAACAGCTTACACTTTGTGCAGTTCACTTTCTGAGCATTGTCATTGACACAACCGTCCCTCTGACACATTTTACAGTGAAATTCACACTGGTGTTTGGTCCGATTGTTGTATATATGATCGCAATGCTCGCACACACACTTGGCCCCTAGAAAACCCTTCAGGTTCAAGACACCGTAAAAGTGGTTTTCATGATGCAACACATACACGGTCTTGTTTTTCACACCTTCACTGGTAGTGAAGTACTTCCAAGAACCGGCATGGTATAGAACTTTAACCGTCACGGCAAAGTGATTCTCAAAAAGGCCCAGATCCCCAAAACCGACCATTTTGTCAGTCGGTATCTGAAGTGCCTTATGTGCCGCTACAGCCATCGACATAATGACGGCGTCTGGGGTAGAGCGGTCCATCAATAAGCCCGCAATGCTTGCGGCCAGACACATGTTGGTAGCTCCGGTATTAAAATCGAGCAACCACCGAGATTTCTTGCCAATGATTTTACTGTACATAACGCTCTTTAAGGCTCTGGAAGCACCACCCTCGCGACCCCTAACAACGAGGGCGATGATTCTAAAGGACCCGTACGCCAATAATTCAGCCTTGCTCTGTAAAAGTTTAGATAGGTTTTCTAAAAACGTTACAGCGTCAAACACATCCCGAGATGACCGTCTGGTGAACAGGGGACTATTGAGACCCTGACCCTGAAAACGCATCTGAAAGAAATCATTAGGACCCACATCGTGTAACAATCATTCGATTAGTGCTTGCACAGCCTTATGTATAGCTATAATGCCATGATCTGAGGAGTGTAGGCGATCTAGGTTAACAAACCTAAACTCCTCATAGTGCTCTGCAGCGTTAAACCGCTCTACAACTCGACTATACCGTCTCACACTTTCCATAAATACTGGTTCTGAAGCCTCAGTTTGAGAATTACTGGTTGTTGGAGAGCTCACAGGGGTATGGTTAGATGTAGATGTGTTTTTAGACCTTCTGGTAACGCAGAGTCGGGCTTTCTTTAACTTTTTTATTACAACCTTGCGTTTTCTAGAGCTACCAAGCCACTTTGGCTTCTTATGGGCCCATCTGGTTTTTGGTAACTGTCCCCCGCCGATCTGAACAATATTTGTGTTGTTTACAAACGGTGACACTGACCCTACACCTACTTTGGATGGGGCTCCTTCAGACTGCTTAAGGCTGAGACGGCTCTGACCGTCACCCCCAGAGGGTCTGTAAAGACCTTCAGCACCTCCTAACTCTATATTTTGAGGTCTTATGGGTGTTGGTTTTGGGGGTTGACATGACCTCTGACTATTGAGCGCTCGTAAAACTCTTAGAGCTCTACTAAGCAGGTGCTGTGGCTTCTTTTCATATTTAGACTTACGGCCCATTGTACTGGTAAATGTAGCTCTAACATTCCCCGTGTATGTACGCGCGCCTAGTCATGATGGTATGTTACCCATGGCTATAACTGTTGAAGCGCAAGTTTGGGCCATTGTGTTTCTACACCGAGCCATCAGCTGTTTTAAAGCCTTTATGCTAGCTCTGGATTCCCCTATATTACCGTCGTTCTTACACAGTTTTAAAGTTTTTAGACGGAGCTGGTATTTTAATTGTCTGAACGACTGGTGGATTTCTTTAATGTAGCTGTCTAGAACTTTAGTACGGTTTGAAAGGTTTGTTTCAAGGCCCGTACTTATGACATTAGAGGTATGATTGCCAACTCCCTGAGCCACCCCGGTTATAGGACAATGGCTGGCGTTATCACAACCACTCACTGTTGCTGGACCAGAGCGGGACGTAAAAACAGGGTTCCAGTGCGAACACCCAGGAGTTTGAGAGTCCTGATCATCGCTCAAGGGTGTTCCAAAACTCTGATTTTGCGTTCCGCTACACCCTATACTGCTGTCGGGGTATATTGATGAGGATGGTGAAGACCACTGCGCACAGGCACTTGGCGAAGGACTGGTGGGGTCGTATGCCCCCGGGGGTGTATCGGGGGACTTCAGACATGGGAAGGTTAAGTGTTTATCGCAATAACGGATGGCCGCTGATGTAGAGGCAGTGTTGTGGCTGGGTGCTACTGATTGAGACCCTACTGATTGTAACCCTGAGGGGATCATCTTAGAAGTATCACATGGGGATGCCGGGGCTTCAGAACTTTGGGTAGTACCAGCTAGAGCCTTAAGAAGTTCTATACAGTGGGAGTAGGGATCCTCTGCAGGGTGATCATTTTCCAAGGAGGGGTCATATAACACAGAGGGGATAGTTGTACACCCTGTAGGGGTTAGGGTGTGGCCAGACACCCCGGTATTAGAACTCTGGGCCCTAGGGGGAACCGGTTGTACCTTAACAAAATTTTTAAAAGACAGGTCTAAAGGTCCAGATTGCAGCTCAGGGGTCTGGAACTTCTTCCTACGACTCTTTAAGGACAACCGATTTATTTTAGGACTGCTGCACTGTTTTGGGGACCCTCCAGAGACCTCACACGGTACAAACAGTTGGGCGTTTGGTGTTGTACGATCGATAATGTCCGTTTGTCCATGCCCCATCCCCGGGATAGTTGTTGCAGAAGTGTTCGCTGTACTAGGCATTCCCTTTATGACGGTTGGTGTGGTGCCGTTAAGAGTTGTACCTGGACCATGATCGGTGGCTGTAGAGAGGTTGCAGGGTGAGTCTTGATGTTCGGGTTGGTTCACGTGTACCGATGACGCGGTGGGGTTTTGAGCAGTCCCAGTGCAGACCTTTAAAGACGACATCCGCTGCTTAGGCTGAGGGCCGGCGTCTCCGGAGCTCTGGGGTGAAGAATTCTAGGATGTAAAGATAGCAAAATACATATTAGGGTTAGTTATAGCTGCTATACCGGTGGGTGTGAAAGACGTTTAGACACACTAAGGACAGTATACATCAGACTCTACATTTTCTAAAAATCACCTTTGGTTTTTCGGCTTGAGGGGCCCTTCTTAATGGGCGGGCCGTCCTTAGAACCAGGGGACTTCCTTTTGCGGGGCTGGCTTTTAAGCTTTGCATCCAAATTCCGGATCGCTTCATCCATAGGGACCCCTCGGGATAAAAAACATAAAAAATAATGTTACACATACAAGATAATACATAGACTATACGAACTCACTAAGATGACCAAATATAGGTCTGATTGTAGGGCTTGTTAGGTTTTCAGAGGGGGTTACAAAAAGAACCCTAATATTTACCTGCAGAAACGTTATCCTGTGACAAGGTGTTTGACCCATCTTGAACATGAAGGATTTGTTGGAGAGAGGCAAGCGCACACCTGAGTTCGGCATCATAACCTATGCAAACACATGGGTTCCCATTAGCAGTAAAATAAAAATAACATTCCTGACAACGTCGTTCAGAACGACCTAGGGCCTGTAACTCACCTTGCTGCACGGTCTCCATTTCCACATGGGGTTCCCCAGACTCTTGACAGTCCTGTGTACAAGAGAGACAGATTTACCTTTAAGCACCCCACAATTCATCTTCTAGGGCAGAACCCTTCATAAAAGCACACCGAGTGTTGACATTTTTTTATTTTATTTTATTTTATTTTTTTTTTAATTTGAGAAACAAAAAATAAATAAAAATAATAATAATTAAAAAAAATATATATATATATCCATATATATATCAAGATTCAAATTGTTGAATTCCTATGTTCTGTAAGTATAAATACATATTGACAACTGTAAAACTTTTCTCAAAAACTATACACGGTTTAATAAACAAATTCCACATGGTGGCGCTCTTGCATAATACGAGCTCTAAGATTGTCTCTATAAGACATAGCCAGGAAACCGGATCCTAGGAGCCATGCCTGGTTTTCACCTTAGCTGAACAAGGCTGTGAACCATGTGTGGGGGCGGAGCTCAGTCTAAACTCCAAGCTGAGCCAATTCCAACACCACACAGTCTTTGTTTAAAAAAAAAAAAGAAAATGGCCGGATGTGGATGCAACATGTGTGAGGTCCTGGGTTTTTCAGGGCAACAAAATCAAATCCAATGCCATCCTGAACTACGGTGAGTGGTGTGGGGTACTTGAGGGGTCTGAGGCTCCCTACCAGGGATAGTTATTTTTTAATCATTATTATTTTTTATTTATTTCAACAGCTTTAATTTTTTTTTAATTTATGTGATTTTCTATTTTTAAAATGTTCTAGACTTCAGGGTCTCCTAAACCCCTGGTCACACTTGCCATATATATTTATATATATATATATATATATATATATATATATATATATATATATATATATATATATATATATATATTTTTTTTTTTTTTTAAAGCATGCCCCATGGAGACCTGGGGTCTCTGAGCCTGGTGCTCAGGGCCCTCATGGCCACCCAAACTTTATTTGTATTTTTTTTTTTTTTTAAATGCTGCTCTAAGGGACCCTGGGAGCCCCAATCCCAAGGCCCCCAAAACGCTATTCATTTTATTTTTTATTTTATATATGTGCACGGGCCCCTAGGGCCCTAGCGCGCGTGGTCAGGGCCCCACAGACCATGGCCACGCGCCATTAATCCTCCTCCTTTTTAAAAAAAAAAAAAAACACAAATGCCGCACCATGGCGGCAAGCAATCGGATCACCGAGGCCTCGGTGAGCCGATCGGATGGTTTAATTACAGAGAATGCCGCGTTGAAACAAACACGGCATTCTCTGTATTTAAACCATCCAGGCGGCTCTCAGAAGCCGCTAGGGAACCCCCAGCGGCTTCTGAGAGCCGCCTTACCCATTGTAGGCCACCTGGTCCCCACCCGGAGACCGGTGTAATTATTCATTAAAGCTGTAATGCTCGCAGGGACCGCGTGGTCCCTGCAAGCATTTTAGCATCAATGTATAATTACACCGGGTTCCCGAGCGGCCGCGGCCGCCCGGGAGACCCGCTGTAATTATTTACTAATGCTGAAATGCTCTCAGGGACCTCATAGTTCCTGAGAGCATTTTAACATTAGTGAATAATTACAGAGGGTTCCCGGGCGGACGCGGCCGCCCTGGAGACCCGTTGTAATTATTTACTAATGCTGAAATGCTCTCAGGGACCGCGTGGTCCCTGCGAGCATTTTAACATTAGTGAATAATTACAAAGGGCCCCTGGGAGGCCGCGGGAGCCCGGGAGACCCGTTGTAATTATTTACTAATGCTGAAACGCTCTCAGGGACCGCGTGGTTCCTGAGAGCGTTTTAACATTAGTAAATAATTACAACGGGCCCATGGTCAGGGCGGGAAATCAATAATAAAAATAAAGGGTTCCCCAGAGCTTAGGGCAACTCTGGGGGGGCATTGTTATTAACCTTAGAGCTCAGTGCACCACAAAGCAGAGAGCTGAGCTTTAAAGTTAATAACAGTGCCCCCCAGAGATGCCCTAAGCCACAATTATATATGTATGAACACATAATACCAAGGCTGAGTTACACATGTCTCTGAGAACAGCTCTGAAAAAATGAATAACGTGGTGTCCCAGAGCGCTGGTTATCTCTGGGGAGAACCAGAACTAGATAGTACAACTTAAACCTAAAACCAACCCCCAAAATACAACCCCACAAAAACACCTGCCCATGCACAACCCCTGAACCATCCCGTACAAATTAAGACCTAGAGCAAACCCTAAAATAAGGGCAGACCCTCAAAAATACCTTCAAATGCATAACCCCTGAACCAGCATGTACAAATTAAACCCTATAACCAACCCACAAAATAAGTGCAGACCCTAAAAAATACCTTCACATAACCCCAGAACCAGTAAGTACAAATTAAGCCCTACAACCAGCCCACAAATTAAGTGTTCCCCCTCAAAATACCGACACATACACAACCCCAGAGTCAACATGTACAAATTAAACAATACAGCCCACAAAATAAAATGCTTACCCTTAAAATACATGTACATACACTTCCCCAGAACCATCCGGTTCAAATTAAGCAATACAGCCATCCCATAAAATGAGTGCAGATCATCAGAAACTCATGTAAATGCTCAACATAAGAACCAGCCTGTACAAAATAAGCAGTACCATTACATCCCACAAAATAAGTGCGCTCACGCAAAAATACAAATACATAGCCCACGACCCTACAAGTACCAAATAAACAAAACCATCCCATAAAGTAATTACAGTATCTCAAAAATACACTAATAGCTTTTAAATTTGTATTTGTTTTTATTTATTTTTTAAAAGCAGGCATTTTACATATCTATGTATAGTTAAACAGGTTGGGGCTAAGGTCATTGTTAAACTTTAGTAAAACACATACACACACCACACTGTTACAGACCTTAAGTAGAAGATGTTCAGCATCACCAGTCTGAGCTCTGCCCTTCATGTTTCCAGCCATGATGTCCTGATACAGCCCTGCTTGCCACAAATTATCAGTATGTAGTTCAGAAAAAAAGAGGTCTGTGAAGGTGGGGGGTTCTTATACCATGCTCACCGTGGTAATTATGCCTGTGCTCTATGATTGGTGGGACCTGGAAATAGACATCTGTTATAGGTTAGCAATACTTGGCCTTTGTTGTGTTTCAAACTTTTAATTACTGGGTCAGTTTCTAATTTAGCCCCCACTGTGTCCCTGGAAAGAATGTAGGCCCACCTCTGTTTTAGATTAGCCATGCCCCTCATCCTCTGTTGTGTTTCAAACTTTTAATTACTGGGTCAGTTTCTAATTTAGCCCCCTCTGTGTCCCTGGAAAGAATGTAGGCCCACCTCTGTTTTAGATTAGACATGCCACAACAACCTCTGTTGTGTTTCAAACTTTTAATTACTGGGTCAGTTTCTAATTTAGCCCCCACTATGTCCCTGGAAAGAATGTAGGCCCACCTCTGTTTTAGATTAGCCATGCCCCTCATCCTCTGTTGTGTTTCAAACTTTTAATTACTGGGTCAGTTTCTAATTTAGCCCCCACTGTGTCCCAGGGAAAGAATGTAGGCACACCTCTGTTTTAGATTAGACATGCCACAACAACCTCTGTTGTGTTTCAAACTTTTAATTACTGGGTCAGTTTCTAGTTTAGACCCCACTGTGTCCCTGGGAAAGGCTGTAGGCACACATCTGTTTTAGATTTGCTATGCCCCTCACCCTCTGTTGTGTTTCAAACTTTTTAATTACTGGGCCAGTTTCTAATTTAGCCTCCACTGTGTCCCAGGGAAACCCTATAGGCACACAGCTGTTTTAGATTTGCTATGCCCCTCACCCTCTGTTGTGTTTCAAACTTTTTAATTACTGGGCCAGTTTCTAATTTAGCCTCCACTGTGTCCCAGGGAAACCCTATAGGCACACAGCTGCTTTAGATTTACCTCTCTAAATTGATAGGCTGGCTCTAACAAAAGCAGCATTTGACCATTCCCACTTTTTTTGGATTAGCCAACAGTGTGGAGGTTTGACCAGACCGCCCACTTTGCAGCCCTATGCAGAGACACCCTAACAGCCACTTGGGCATGAATGTCTGACATGTCCAGACCTGTCCCTCTCAAGCTCTGAAACCACGTGCACATCACTAAGTCATACTTTTTACACATCTCATAGGCCAAAACCCAGGGGCTAGGACCCAGACACAGGGCTAACACGTGACACCATGAGGGCACATCCCACTTGACACCCCCATGCACACACGTCACATCTGGGGAGGGCTTTCAGGGACACCGGAAGTCCCAGCCACCGGAAATGACGTCATATCCGGGGGCGGGATAACTGTCACTTTTAATATGATGATTAAAGGTATCCCTTCCTACTACTATTGTTTGATTCTTTTTTCTTTTTTTTTTGCTGAAAGAAACTCCCACTTTGCGCGTTTGTTTCAGTAAACCCAAAAATTAAGGCCGAGAGGGCAAAAAATATACATAGCGCCTACTCAGCATTTATCTGTTCCTTCAGTGCATTTGCCAAACCCGCGCATGCACTGAAGGAATAAGGAACACTTCAAAGCTACTCAGGTGGACATACATTTCTTTATCCTCAATTTTATTCGAATCATGGAGTTCTCCAATCTAGACCCTATTGCCTCAAACTTAGAACCTTAAAGGATATCAGGTATGTTATATTTTCCTATAATTAAACCCTTTTTGGCTGCAGGTCCATCTCCCTCTTCTTGGCTGTTTTCTCTTTGTGTGCATACATTGCCGCAGCCCTATGCATAGCCAGGTAGCCTGGTTCTAGAGAATTTCTGTCCCTGAGATGACCTGCCATTCTTTGGATTGACCTCCCATGCTCAGGAAAAACAAAGAGAACCATTTGGGTGAGTTGAAAACATTATTTGACTTCTACATTTTTTTTCCTTGTGGGCCTCTTTAAGGCTTTAATTCTTCATCCTAGTAAGGTTGCATCTTGGTATCATAGCAAACTGACTCCTTTCACTCTCTCTTAAGGAAAACGTACCTGGGTGGTGGAAGTCTACATGAAGCCTGGTCAGATTCTGTCCTCTTAAAAACTAATTTTAGTGGCCGTATGGGGAATCACAAATATATGTACCATTCTCTCAGACTAGCTAGTTGCCAGCTTTTACCCTACATGTATTCTAGCACTTCTTTGTCGGACGGGATGGGGATTTCTAACTCTGATTGTTATGTAGCCAAGCTACATAAAACCGTAGGCAACCACTTTTCCTTGGAGAAACCAAATTTGAGCGTCCTGTGGTTGGGTGTCATGATCATCTCTATTGTACATAATTAAAGTGCAATACAGACAGTGACACACTCCAACCAAATGAAATAAAGCTTATACTAGCCGCCCCTAATCAAAACAGAATAATCCATGCATAAAATAATCCCTGGTTAGACAATATACGTAGGTACTGTGTACATTTACCTCCACCAATTGCAGGTATATATATCACAAAGGCTCTAGTTTAGGACATTAGCTAACTGACCTTCACAATCAGGTACTAGGTGATTATAGTTAATAAGTATCTTGTGTCTTTATTTCTCTATTACTGAAAAATACATAATATTCTCTCCACATACGCTAGATCAAGGGCATGTCGTCTCCTTTCCACTATGACAAGCTCTAGAAATCATCCCATCAGAATCATGCCTCAAAAGAGGAACCAAATTACATCTGTGGAGCATACTACATTTGAAAAATATAAATTACCTGTATGCTGCAAAAGATCACACAGCCACCAGCACAGTGTTAGGGAAAATATAATCCCTAAATTAGATGTTGATATGCCCTGCAAGAAGTACTGAATATCAACAAGCCAATGGATTTCGGAACACAGCACTCTATATCTTTTGCTTTTTTTCTGCAACTTCTCCAGGCTGCTCTTCCCTAGGTTCATCAATGGGTGTCATTACTAGTATCCTACTGATTCACATGTCCTTTACGTTATACATTTAAAGACCTGGACTCACCTCTGCCATGCAGGTATCACTTTCTTACGCGGGTGTCGGACACTGGTGGAGGATTTACAACGTCAGGGGACTCCAATTCTTAGCCCCACTATACCCAGAATATGCATGTAGTCTTAACCATGGTGGACCAATTCACAAAGCCATTTTCAGCCATTAAATGTGCATGATTTGTGACAGACGTTTCCGGAGTTTATTTGTATGGCCAAGACTCTTTCAGTCCTCTATTTCTCACTGCTTCCTTCCTGTCTTTCCCAGTGGTTAATTTGAGGCAGTGGTTGCTGGTGAGGCTCTCTGGCAGTTTTTTTTGGGGGGACTGGCACTTATTTTACCTCCCCACGGTTTTATCCAGAGCAACAGAGAGGAAAACACTAACGAGGAAGAGAAATACAGAAAAATTGTGACAAATGGGGGCACCTGGAATGAAAAAGAACCTGCATAAGTGAGATACAGAGGCAGAGAATGTCTGATGGATGATTAAAGAAGCTTCAGGTGAAATCAAAACTACGAAGCCCCTGGCACTTATTATTTTACAAATTAAGCACTGTTGACCTGCCACAGAGGGGAAGATACTAACTTTGAAACCAGCACTGCAATGTGAACACGTCTGGACTGCAGATCCATTCCAGACTTTACTTGATGCTACAATCATGGCTCCACAATTGGACCATAAAAATACTAAAATACACACTCCCAGAACAAAGCAAGAGAGCCACGTATTCTCCTCTAGTGGCATATTGCCTGTACAAACCCTTCTACCATTCCTTAATTATTAGCTCTGTTCTTGAAATTGTTTCTGATTAGCTAACATGCGCACTCCAAATTCCACTCCCTTGCAATGGTCACGGTGGGACCTTGAACAACCAAAGTTCAAACGTTGTTTGTGGAAAGTTACTCTAAAGTCCCTTTACTTTCACCAACGTGAATATTTTTACCCACCTTTTTTTCTTTTCTTGCAAAAGCTTTTGTTTAAGATTATGTGAGGGTAAAGAATCATCAGGTGTTAGAAATTGGGTCTTTGGTTGACAGTCAGGTTACCCCTGTTCAAGCAAGAACCTCACTCTATTCAGGGTAAAAGAGAATCACCCTCAGCTAACCCCTGCTTACCCTCTTGGTAGCTTGGCAGAGCAGTAGGCTTAACTTCAGAGTGCTAGGTGTAAAGTATTTGTATCAACACACACAGTAACTTAATGAAAACACTACAAAACAACACATCACCAGTTTAGAAAAATAGGAAATATTTATCTAAACAAAACAAGACCAAAATGACATAAATCCGACATACACAAGTCAAGTTATGAATTTTTAAAGATTAAACTCAAAAATAGCGCTTAGAAACACAAAATGCTTTGATGAGGTGTTAACACGAACCGTAACGGAGTCGTTCCCGACAAGCCGAAATCAGCGGCGCCGGACACGGAGTCACGTAAACCCTGAGTACAGTACCTTTGGTGAAGAGTGAAAACAAGTCGATGCGCGAAGTCGGGGATTGCGGTGTCGGTGCAAAACGTTGAATCCGCGCACTTCGAGCGGCGTCGGTCACGACGTGGTGCAGTGACTTCCATGGAGTCGCGGACTTCAGCAGGGCTGCAGCGGCGTCGGGCCTGAGAAGGTTGTCGCGTTCCAGCGAAGATCACGGAGTCGGTTGCAGGCGGCGTCACTGGATTCAGCAGCGGCGCCGGTCCGAAGTCGTCCAAAGTAGGTTTCCTTGGATTTCCACTAGCTTTCCTTTCAAGGGCCCAGGGACTGGATAGGGCACCACTTGTCAGAGCAGGAGGCTCTCCAGAGACTCCAGGTGCTGGCGGAGACAAGTCTTTGCTGTCCCTGAGACTTCAAACAACAGGAGGCAAGCTCTAAATCAAGCCCTTGGAGATTTCTTCACAAGATGGAAGGCACACAAAGTCCAGTCTTTGCCCTCTTACTCTGGCAGAAGCAGCAACTGCAGGATAGCTCCACAAAGCACAGTCACAGGCAGGGCAGCACTTCTCCTCAGCTCTTCTCCAGGCAGAGGTTCCTCTTGTTTCCAGAAGTGTTCTAAAGTCTGTGGTTTTGGGCACCCTTGTTATACCCAATTTCTCCTTTGAAGTAGGCCTACTTCAAAGTAAAGTCTCTTTTGAATGTGAAATCCTGCCTTGCCCAGGCCAGGCCCCAGACACTCACCAGGGGGTCGGAGACTGCATTGTGTGAGGACAGGCACAGCCCTTTCAGGTGTAAGTGACCACTCCTCCTCTCCCTCCTAGCACAGATGGCTCATCAGGAAATGCAGACTACACACCAGCTCCTTTTTTGTCACTGTCTAGTGTGAGGTGCAACCAGCCCAACTGTCAAACTGACCCAGACATGGAATCCACAAACAGGCAGAGTCACAGAAATGGTATAAGTAAGAAAATGCTCATTTTCTAAAAGTGGCATTTTCAAACGCACAATCTTAAAATCAACTTTACTAAAAGATGTATTTTTAAATTGTGAGCTCAGAGACCCCAAACTCCACATGTCCATCCGGTCCCAAAGGGAATCTACACTTTAATCAGATTTAAAGGCCTGCCCCCATGTTAACATATGAGAGGGACAGGCCTTGCAACAGTGAAGAACAAATTTATCAATATTTCACTTTCAGGACATATAAAAAACATTACTATATGTCCTACCTTAACCATACACTGCACCCTGCCCTCGGGGCAACCTAGGGCCTACCTTAGGGGTGTCTGACATGTAAGAAAAGGGAAGGTTTAGGCCTGGCAAGTGGGTACACTTACCAAGTCGAATTTACAGTTAAAACTTCACATACAGACACTGCAGTGGCAGGTCTGAGACATGATTACAGAGCTACTTATGTTGGCAGCACAACCAGTGCTGCAGGCCCACTAGAAGCATTTGATTTAAAGGCCCTGGCACCTCTAGTGCACTATACTGGGGATTTACTAGTAAATCAAATATGCCAATCACAGAGAAACCAATTACATACAATTTACACAGAGAGCGTATGCACTTTAGCACTGGTTAGCAGTGGCAAAGTGCTCAGAGTTCAAAAGCCAACAGCAACAGGTCAGAATGAAATAGGAGGCAGGAGGCAATAAGATTGGGGATGACCCTGCATAAGCAAAAAAGTCCAACACAACCCCCAACCAGCAATCAATACCTTGATGTACTTCCCTGATTGGGGCGATAGAACAAGGACCCAGGCCCACAACAGCGGAGGCATGTTCCAGTTCTACGCCTTCCTGACTCCAGTTGGATCCCTCTGTCCATACTCTCAGGGCCCACTAAGCTAACCCATGGGGAATCCTTCTCCACATCTGCAGATACCATCTGGGCAGCACCTAACTTTACTTTGCTCACAGATGTATCCCAATGGGCAGATAGCAGCACCAGGGCCAACACAGTGGTGTTGCCCACCATCCCTGGAGTGTGACTCTCGTTCCCCCCCAGGGTCAACTCTGTCCACCAGGACAGCAAGCCACAGTGACCCCTGACAACTGTCATGGATGAGAGCCTGACCTCAGGCCTCTCCAACCACTGTGACTGTGGAGAGTTGGGGGCGGTAGCCCCAGGTGCCTGACACCCTTTGACCACTATCTCTTCCACCAGGTCAGGGCTGACAACCGGACCCTGTTCCCTCCCTCTGGGGCTCTGTACCCTCCCTGCAGGAGCGGCACCCCCAGAGTCCAAAATTGTCAGGGTGCTTGTAGAAGCAGTCCTGCACAATTCTCCCTCCAGGACAGGGATGTAAACCTGCAACTTGTCCTCCAACCTGGGGTCTGTACCTTCAGGTTGGACCAGGGCCAGGAGTGAGGCTTCCCTCCCACTGCCCTCCCTTCTGGGGTCCTGTACCTCCCAACAAGGAGTTCCCCACCCAGAAGATAACATGGTAGGGGCACTGATAGCAGTAGCCCCTTCCTCCAGGTCAGGGGGGGCACCCTGAACCTTGCCTTCCAATCCAGGGTCTGAACCCTTGGATTGCACTGGGGTCAGGGGTGACTCTCTCTCTCCCCTGCCCCTACTCTCAGGGTTCTGCACCCCCACCTCAGAGAGAGTACCCCTTGAAATCACACCGGGGTGGGGGTGTTTGGGCAAACCGCCCCCCCCCTTTCAGGTCAGGGTTTACCCTTGCACCTGATCCTCCCGTCCTTGGTCTGTACCTTCAGACTGGACCACTGCCTGGCAACCCAGGACTTCCTGGGGGGCATAACTACCCCCCACCAGGTCAGAGTTTACCCAGAGTCACCACCCTGTGGTTGAACCACTGCCTAGCGCACCAGGACTTCCTTGGGAGCACACTTACCCCCCATCAGGTCAGAGTTTACACCTGAACCTGATTATTCAACCCAGAGTCACCACCCTGCGGTTGAACCATTGCCTGGCACACCAGGACTTCCAGGGGGGCACACTTACCCCCCTCAAGGGACACATCATCCCCAAGGGCCACACAAGAGTCTGGCTGGTGCAGGTCTCCTGACCTCTGCCCATCTGACAGAGTCTGGATTCCCCCCAACCCAGAAATGGTCTCACCAAGGTCATTCCTGGGGGGCTCTGCTCTCAGAGCTGACCCCTGACCATCCAGGTTCCCCACTGGGGTCCGTAACTCCCTCTCAACCCTCTGTCTGGACTTCTGCACCCCCTCACTAGGAGTGGTACTGCCAGACACCAGAACTGGTGGGATGCTGGCTACAGCCGCCCCCCAAGTTCTCCTGACACTGTGGGGTCTCCCTCAACAGATGGCCCTACGGTCCAGGCTAGGCTCTCCTCCTGGTGTTCCCTCATGGAACCCTCAAGGACCTGGGACCAGATCTTGGGCACCTTGGGCCTCAACCCATCCCCATTCCCTCTCCTCTGAGACTGGACATGGGGTCCCTCACGGTCCCACTACACTGGGACCTACCTGGGACACTGCAATCCTTCCCTACCTCACCTGGTTGGGAAATACCTAGACCACTCCTCTCAGGAGCACCCCCAAATGCCTCTTCAGACTCTCTGGTACTCACCCAGAAGTCTGCCTCCATTGTAAGCTCCCTGGGATCAGAGAACTCACACTCCACCTGGTGTTGGCGTAGCTCTGGAAAATAAGGACTAGATATATGCTCTTCAGAAATTACATCACACAGCCCCTCTCATGAATTAACCAAACTACCCTTCACCCAACCTTCCAGTGACTCTGCTTTGAAAAAGCACCCCACATCACCCTCCTGAGACTGGTGAGACAGTACCTGACTGTCCCTGACACTCAACCCACACTCTTCTGGGATGTCTTCACACTCCATCACCAAGATTTCTACCTGGGGGGAACCCCTCTCCCTGTCACTCTCACCTAGAGTCAGTAGAGTGTCCCTCCCACAAGTAGGAATATGACTCCCCATGCCAGTTCCCCAATCCACCTCAGGGGCCCTGTGCATCACTGGAGCTACCTCATATCCCTGAACCTCCTGGCGTGTGTTAAGTCCCTCCTTCAAGTAGGGCACCACATCTCTGGGCATGTGCACTTCTTCAGCAGCACTGGATATAAAATTGTTGCTGCCACCATTCCAGCTGGACTCAGCCCTCATGACTTCCAGCTCCTTCATTTTGCGCTCATAGGCCCAAATCCTCTTTTTGATCTCTAAGTCCCTCCTCCTTTCTTCCAACTCCTTCTCCCTTTGCATCCTCAACTCCTTGAACCTCAGCCGGTGAGCCCTCTCTGCCTGTCTGTCCTGTAACTCTTCAGGAGTCAGACCCTTGGGTGACACCCTGCTACCCCTCCTGGTGACCCTCCCCCCAGGCGTAACAGGTACATCCACCACACCACTGTGTATCCTCTGCACTTCCCCACCTACATTCTCCTCCTCTGTGTGCCCTTCAGCCTTCTTGACTGTCACCCAGGCCCTCTGTCCCTTTTGCAGCTCCAACTCCCTGTTGGAGCGCTCAGTGGGACAGTCAAGATCTTTAAGGAACTGTTTCAATTGAGCAACTGAGTACTCCTTCAGTTTCTCTATTTCAAAAACAGCTCCAGCTGTTGCATCTCCAGATTGAGACATGATGGTCACAAGTGCAAAGTTCCAAAGGCAGAAAATAAGTTCCCAATGAAGTATAAAAGAATCAGTCAAGGGATCAGCAAAATCATGGAAGTAGAAGCAGCCCTGCACAATTCTCCCTCCAGGACAGGGATGTAAACCTGCAACTGGTCCTCCAACCTGGGGTCTGTACCTTCAGGTTGGACCAGGGCCAGGAGTGAGGCTTCCCTCCCCCTGCCCTCCCTTCTGGGGTCCTGTACCTCCCAACAAGGAGTGCCCCACCCAGAAGATAACATGGTAGGGGCACTGTTAGCAGTAGCCCCTTCCTCCAGGTCAGGGGGGGCACCCTGAACCTTGCCTTCCAATCCAGGGTCTGTACCCTTGGATTGCACTGGGGTCAGGGGTGACTCTCTCTCTCTCCCTGCCCCTACTCTCAAGGTTCTGCACCCCCACCTCAGAGAGAGTACCTCTTGAAATCACACCGGGGGGTGTTTGGGCAAACCGCCCCCCCCCCCTTCAGGTCAGGGTTTACCCCTGCACCTGATCCTCCCGTCCCTGGTCTGTACCTTCAGACTGGACTACTGCCTGGCAACCCAGGACTTCCTGGGGGGCATACCTACCCCCCACCAGGTCAGAGTTTACCCAGAGTCACCACCCTGCGGTTGAACCACTGCCTAGCGCACCAGGACTTCCTTGGGAGCACACTTACCCCCCATCAGGTCAGAGTTTACACCTGAACCTGATTATTCAACCCAGAGTCACCACCCTGCGGTTGAATCATTGCCTGGCACACCAGGACTTCCAGGGGGGCACACTTACCCCCCTCAAGGGACACACCATCCCCAAGGGCCACACAAGAGTCTGGCTGGTGCAGGTCTCCTGACCTCTGCCCATCTGACAGAGTCTGGATTCCCCCCAACCCAAAAATGGTCTCACCAAGGTCATTCCTGGGGGGCTCTGCTCTCAGAGCTGACCCCTGACCATCCAGGTTCTCCACTGGGGTCCGTAATTCCCTGTCAACCCTCTGTCTGGACTTCTGCACCCCCTCACTAGGAGTGGTACTGCCAGACACCAGAACTGGTGGGATGCTGGCTACAGCCGCCCCCCAAGTTCTCCTGACACTGTGGGGTCTCCCTCAACAGATGGCCCTCCGGTCCAGGCTAGGCTCCCCTCCTGGTGTTCCCTCATGGAACCCTCAAGGACCTGGGACCGGATCTTGGGCACCTTGGGCCTCAACCCATCCCCATTCCCTCTCCTCTGAGACTGGACATGGGGTCCCTCACGGTCCCACTACACTGGGACCTACCTGGGACACTGCAATACTTCCCTACCTCACCTGGTTGGGAAATACCTAGACTACTCCTCTCAGGAGCACCCCCAAATGCCTCTTCAGACTCTCTGGTACTCACCCAGAAGTCTGCCTCCATTGTAAGCTCCCTGGGATCATAGAACTCACACTCCACCTGGTGTTGGCGTAGCTCTGGAAAATAAGGACTAGACATATGCTCTCCAGCAATTACATCACACAGCCCCTCACATGAATTAACCAAACTACCCTTCACCCAACCTTCCAGTGACTCTGCTTTGAAAAAGCACCCCACATCACCCTCCTGAGACTGGTGAGACAGTACCTGACTGTCCCTGACACTCAACCCACACTCTTCTGGGATGTCTTCACACTCCATCACCAAGATTTCTACCTGGGGGGAGCCCCTCTCCCTGTCACTCTCACCTAGAGTCAGTAGAGTGTCCCTCCCACAAGTAGGAATATGACTCCCCATGCCAGTTCCCCAATCCACCTCAGGGGCCCTGTGCATCACTGGAGCTACCTCATACCCCTGAACCTCCTGGCGTGTGTTAAGTCCCTCCTTCAAGTAGGGCACCACATCTCTGGGCATGTGCACTTCTTCAGCAGCACTGGATATAAAATTGTTGCTGCCACCATTCCAGCTGGACTCAGCCCTCATGACTTCCAGCTCCTTCATTTTGCGCTCATAGGCCCAAATCCTCTTTTTGATCTCTAAGTCCCTCCTCCTTTCTTCCAACTCCTTCTCCCTTTGCATCCTCAACTCCTTGAACCTCAGCCGGTGAGCCCTCTCTGCCTGTCTGTCCTGTAACTCTTCAGGAGTCAGACCCTTGGGTGACACCCTGCTACCCCTCCTGGTGACCCTCCCCCTAGGCGTAACAGGTATCTCCACCACACCACTGTGTATCCTCTGCACTTCCCCACCTACATTCTCCTCCTCTGTGTGCCCTCCAGCCTTCTTGACTATCACCCAGGCCCTCTGTCCCTTTTGCAGCTCCAATCCCTGGTGGAGCTCTCAGTGGGACAGTCAAGATCTTTAAGGAACTGTTTCAATTGAGCAACTGAGTACTCCTTCAGTTTCTCTATTTCAAAAACAGCTCCAGCTGTTGCATCTCCAGATTGAGACATGATGGTCACAAGTGCAAAGTTCCAAAGGCAGAAAATAAGTTCCCAATGAAGTAAAAAAGAATCAGTCAAGGGATCAGCAAAATCATGGAAGTAGAAGCAGCCCTGCACAATTCTCCCTCCAGGACAGGGATGTAAACCTGCAACTGGTCCTCCAACCTGGGGTCTGTACCTTCAGGTTGGACCAGGGCCAGGAGTGAGGCTTCCCTCCCCCTGCCCTCCCTTCTGGGGTCCTGTACCTCCCAACAAGGAGTGCCCCACCCAGAAGATAACATGGTAGGGGCACTGTTAGCAGTAGCCCCTTCCTCCAGGTCAGGGGGGGCACCCTGAACCTTGCCTTCCAATCCAGGGTCTGTACCCTTGGATTGCACTGGGGTCAGGGGTGACTCTCTCTCTCCCCTGCCCCTACTCTCAGGGTTCTGCACCCCCACCTCAGAGAGAGTACCCCTTGAAATCACACCGGGGGGGGGGTGTTTGGGCAAACCGCCCCCCCCCCCCTTCAGGTCAGGGTTTACCCCTGCACCTGATCCTCCCGTCCTTGGTCTGTACCTTCAGACTGGACCACTGCCTGGCAACCCAGGACTTCCTGGGGGGCATACCTACCCCCCACCAGGTCAGAGTTTACCCAGAGTCACCACCCTGTGGTTGAACCACTGCCTAGCGCACCAGGACTTCCTTGGGAGCACACTTACCCCCCATCAGGTCAGAGTTTACACCTGAACCTGATTATTCAACCCTGAGTCACCACCCTGCAGTTGAACCATTGCCTGGCACACCAGGACTTCCAGGGGGGCACACTTACCCCCCTCAAGGGACACACCATCCCCAAGGGCCACACAAGAGTCTGGCTGGTGCAGGTCTCCTGACCTCTGCCCATCTGACAGAGTCTGGATTCCCCCCAACCCAGAAATGGTCTCACCAAGGTCATTCCTGGGGGGCTCTGCTCTCAGAGCTGACCCCTGACCATCCAGGTTCTCCACTGGGGTCCGTAACTCCCTCTCAACCCTCTGTCTGGACTTCTGCACCCCCTCACTAGGAGTGGTACTGCCAGACACCAGAACTGGTGGGATGCTGGCTACAGCCGCCCCCCAAGTTCTCCTGACACTGTGGGGTCTCCCTCATCAGATGGCCCTACGGTCCAGGCTAGGCTCCCCTCCTGGTGTTCCCTCATGGAACCCTCAAGGACCTGGGACCGGATCTTGGGCACCTTGGGCCTCAACCCATCCCCATTCCCTCTCCTCTGAGACTGGACATGGGGTCCCTCACGGTCCCACTACACTGGGACCTACCTGGGACACTGCAATCCTTCCCTACCTCACCTGGTTGGGAAATACCTAGACCACTCCTTTCAGGAGCATTCCAAAATGCCTCTTCAGACTCTCTGGTACTCACCCAGAAGTCTGCCTCCATTGTAAGCTCCCTGGGATCAGAGAACTCACACTCCACCTGGTGTTGGCGTAGCTCTGGAAAATAAGGACTAGACATATGCTCTTCAGCAATTACATCACACAGCCCCTCTCATGAATTAACCAAACTACCCTTCACCCAACCTTCCAGTGACTCTGCTTTGAAAAAGCACCCCACATCACCCTCCTGAGACTGGTGAGACAGTACCTGACTGTCCCTGACACTCAACCCACACTCTTCTGGGATGTCTTCACACTCCATCACCAAGATTTCTACCTGGGGGGAACCCCTCTCCCTGTCACTCTCACCTAGAGTCAGTAGAGTGTCCCTCCCACAAGTAGGAATATGACTCCCCATGCCAGTTTCCTAATCCACCTCAGGGGCCCTGTGCATCACTGGAGCTACCTCATACCCCTGAACCTCCTGGCGTGTGTTAAGTCCCTCCTTCAAGTAGGGCACCACATCTCTGGGCATGTGCACTTCTTCAGCAGCACTGGATATAAAATTGTTGCTGCCACCATTCCAGCTGGACTCAGCCCTCATGACTTCCAGCTCCTTCATTTTGCGCTCATAGGCCCAAATCCTCTTTTTGATCTCTAAGTCCCTCCTCCTTTCTTCCAACTCCTTCTCCCTTTGCATCCTCAACTCCTTGAACCTCAGCCGGTGAGCCCTCTCTGCCTGTCTGTCCTGTAACTCTTCAGGAGTCAGACCCTTGGGTGACACCCTGCTACCCCTCCTGGTGACCCTCCCCCTAGGCGTAACAGGTATCTCCACCACACCACTGTGTATCCTCTGCACTTCCCCACCTATATTCTCCTCCTCTGTGTGCCCTCCAGTCTTCTTGACTGTCACCCAGGCCCTCTGTCCCTTTTGCAGCTCCAACTCCCTGGTGGAGCTCTCAGTGGGACAGTCAAGATCTTTAAGGAACTGTTTCAATTGAGCAACTGAGTACTCCTTCAGTTTCTCTATTTCAAAAACAGCTCCAGCTGTTGCATCTCCAGATTGAGACATGATGGTCACAAGTGCAAAGTTCCAAAGGCAGAAAATAAGTTCCCAATGAAGTAAAAAAGAATCAGTTAAGGGATCAGCAAAATCATGGAAGTAAAACAAAAAGGAGTCCTTAAGAGAAAAAGCAAAAGATCACCAAACAAGTAGTATGTGGTCACGTAGTGGTCTGAACTCAAACAGTAGTGTATACTTAATCACTGTATGACAAGTACAAATACAAGTACAAATCCCAACCGCTGATCACCAATGTTAGAAATGTTGTCTTTGGTTGACATTCAGGTTACCCCCTGGGGTAACACAGAGTTCTTGTGTCACTCAATCAAAAACAGGGGGTCAACATGTTTCTCGCAACTCATAGTCAAAAATGATCTTGTTCGATTCTTCAGGACCTAATACGTACCTAATCCTTATTGAAAAAAGCTCTAGGATAAGAATAACTTGTGTTCCCTATTTGGGAAACCAAAGGCCCTCCAAAGTCTAATAATAGGGCCTCATCGGGGCAACATCAGGCTTCTCAAACCACTATGGCTTGGTGTATCGCCGTTAGTCTCGGGTCACCTACAAGCTCAGTCTGGCCCCGGAACACCTTAGTGGATATTCTTATCCTAGAGCTTTTTTCAATAAGGATTAGGTACGTATTAGGTCCTGAAGAATCGCACAAGATCATTTTTGACTATGAGTTGCGAGAAACATGTTGACCCCCTGTTTTTGATTGAGTGACACAAGAACTCTGTGTTACCCCACTTCGTACCATTTTCAACAAGATTTACGAACTGTATGTGTCTTTGTTGAGGGATTGTAAACATCATTTTGCCATATCCCTATACAGTGTTTTTAATCATGTCAGAGGCATTAACATCGGAATAAATTATCAGTTTTTTCCTTTAGACATTTTTATACATTTCCTTATACCAATCCTTTTTTCATATTTTGACCGGCTAATACCTTCTTTCAAAAGATCTCCGGCAAAGAGCCCCCTTGAGGGGCCCGTCAGGCATTGCAGTGCCGGCCTGACGAGGAGCATGGCCCAATGATGAAGCATGTCATCGGCTGGTGATTGAGGGCTCTTGCTCTAAGCAAATTGCTTTTTCCGGAATACTATTTCTCTCAAGAGAACCCTTTCTATGTTTTGGAACCGTGTGTACATTATTGTTGATTTACATAAATCTGACATACACAAGCCAAGTTATGAATTTGTAAAGATTAAACTCAAAAATAGCGCTTAGAAACACAAAATGCTTCGATGAGGTGTTAACACGAGGTTGTGACGGAGTCGTTCCCGACAAGCCGACACCAGCGGCGCCGGACACAGAGTCGCGTAGACCCCCAAGTACAGTACCTCTGGTGAAGAGTGAAAACAAGTCGATACTCAAAGTCGGGGATCGTGGCGTCGGTACGAATCGTTGAATCCGCGCACTTCGTGTGGCATCGGTCATGACGTGGTGCAGTGACTTCCACGGAGTCGCAGACTTCAGCGGGGCTGCAGCGGCGTTGGGCCTGCGAAGGTCGACGCGTTCCAGGGAAGATCACGGAGTCGGTTGCAGGCGGCGTCACTGGATTCAGCAGCGGCGTCGGTCCGAAGTCGTCCGAAGTCGATTTGCTTGGATTTCCACCAGCTTTCCTTTCAAGGGCCCAGGGACTGGATAGGGCACCACTTGTCAGAGCAGTAGTCTCTCCAGAGACTCCAGGTGCTGGCAGAGAGAAGTCTTTGCTGCCCCTGAGACTTCAAACAACAGGAGGCAAGCTCTAAATCAAGCCCTTGGAGATTTCTTCACAAGATGGAAGGCACACAAAGTCCAGTCTTTGCCCTCTTACTCTGGCAGAAACAGCAACTGCAGGATAGCTCCACAAAGCACAGTCACAGGCAGGGCAGCACTTCTCCTCAGCTCTTCAGCTCTTCTCCAGGCAGAGGTTCCTCTTGTTTCCAGAAGTGTTCTAAAGTCTGTGGTTTTGGGCGCCCTTCTTATACCCAATTTCTCCTTTGAAGTAGGCCTACTTCAAAGTAAAGTCTATTTTGAACGTGAAATCCTGCCTTGCCCAGGCCAGGCCCCAGACACTCACCAGGGGGTCGGAGACTGCATTGTGTGAGGACAGGCACAGCCCTTTCAGGTGTAAGTGACCACTCCTCCCCTCCGTCCTAGCACAGATGGCTCATCAGGAAATGCAGACTACACCCCAGCTCCTTTTGTGCCACTGTCTGGTGTGAGGTGCAACCAGCCCAACTGTCAAACTGATCCAGACATGAAATCCACAAACAGGCAGAGTCACAGAAATGGTATAAGCAAGAAAATGCTCACTTTCTAAAAGTGGCATTTTCAAACGCACAATCTTAAAATCAACTTTACTAAAAGATGTATTTTTAAATTGTGAGCTCAGAGACCCCAAACTCCACATGTCCATCCGGTCCCAAAGGGAATCTACACTTTAATCAGATTTAAAGGTAGCCCCCATGTTAACCTATGAGAGGGACAGGCCTTGCAACAGTGAAAAACAAATTTAGCAATATTTCATTGTCAGGACATATAAAACACATTACTATATGTTCTACCTTAACCATACACTGCACCCTGCCCTTGGGGCTACATAGAGCCTACCTTAGGGATGTCTTACATGTAAGAAAAGGGAAGGTAGAGGCCTGGCAAGTGGGTACACTTGCCAAGTCGAATTTACAGTTAGAAATGCACATACAGACACTGCAGTGGCAGGTCTGAGACATGGTTACGGAGCTACTTATGTGGGCGGCACAACCAGTGCTGCAGGCCCACTAGTAGCATTTGATTTAAAGGCCCTGGCACCTTTAGTGAACTATACTAGGTATTTACTAGTAAATCAAATATGCCAATCATGGATAAACCAATTACATACAATTGACACAGAAAGCATATGCACTTTAGTACTGGTTAGTAGTGGTAAAGTACTCAGAGTTCAAAAGCCAATAGCAACAGGTCAGAAAAAAATAGGAGGCAAAAAGATTGGGGATGACCCCTCATAAGCAAAACATTCCAACATCAGGAATACAAAAAGACCAACTAGGGTTTTTGCTTGCAGTGTACTGCAGAAGGATTTTTTTTTTATCATCTCTTTCTGTCTCTAATTTTCGAGTTCCCTTATCCACGTTCTCTCACCAAACTGCAGCTGCAGGGCAACGCAGATCTAGATACATGTAGAAAATCCTCTAATTGAATGTAAGTTCCTAAATTGCAAGAAGATCTATATTGAGCTGGAGCTCCATTTCTACGGAACCTGTTCCCCAGCATCCTCTTCCCTAATCTTTTCCCCACATTTTGTGGTAGCTCACTACCTGAGACCATGAGAGCGGCAAGAGGTTACATTCTGCTCCAGAGTAAGTATCTGTCTTGACACATAGGCCGACATACAGTAGGTACGACACCCACCTGCAATTTAAACTGAAAGCAGAGGTGGAGGGATCAGTGAGGGATACAGGGCAGGATTTTAAGAAAAAGCAAATAGCAAACAATTCAGACTGGATCACCACAACAGTGGGTGTCTGTCATAGTTATTGATGACCGTTCTGCATGTAGTTCGGAGGACTCAGGCAATGGTATTACACAGGCCCCCGAAGTCCCTGCAGACCTGGGTGGGGGGTGAGCTCCAGGGAGCCCCCTCAGCACAGTACACTATGCACAGGTGGCAACCCTCTGACTGGGTTAGGGGGAGGGGGCCCCCCCTACATGTACTTTGCAGGGAGCCCCCCTTAAGTGTTGTTACGTCACTGGACACAGGATACACAACACTCAGATGGATATTCTAAAATACTCCAGGAAGAAAGCTTCTGGCAAAGGGCAAAGCAGACAATGAGACTCCGGTCAAAGAATAGTTTTGATCAGAAAGATCAGAAAGAAGAAGAAACAGGAAGGATTGACCGCTAAGCAGAAACACCATACCACAAAAAGAATCATTCTGCAGAATGTGACGAGGGCAGGTGCACTTTCACTCAGCTTGGCCAAGATCACAGAAGTTCGAAAGACTTTCCAGGAACTTCTGACTGCAACATTGACAAAGGAGCACATTCAACTAGCAACACCAGATGGACATTTACATCTCACTGACTAGGTTTATTTGTAGAAATTCAAATAGAATGCAACCTATTCTGTACCATAAAGGTTGTTTTCTACTCACATCTATGGAAGGTATACAACACAATTTCACAAAAGGATAATTAGCTCCTGCCCTTTGTGGAGTAAGTAGTGCCTGAGGAAGCAATCTCTAGAGTACCTGACAACCTTAGGGAACATATACAAAGTGGACTCGAATACAAGCCCCTGAGTTATCGAAGAATCACATGAAATAACAGATTTCAGTCATATTGCCTAAATCCCAGACTGTGGTGTAATCTGTATAGGTTTCATATTGGCGTGAATCAGAAATGTCACCATTTATAGTATAAGACCAATTTATTGGCAAAATACACCTTCACATGATTTAACCAACTTATTACTTCTCTGCCCATCTGCAGCAATTGCACAATTTATCTTAAGCGTGTCACCAATTAAGCTGGAATATGGTCTCTGCGCCGAGTATTTTAATACCTATTAGAAATGGGAACAGAGAGAATTGCTCTTTCTGTGGTGCTATTTTTGAATGCAATTAGTAAATTGTATGTTATGTAAATATTTAATATGAAGTTTCTATATTAAAGAGACTGATTTATAATGAGAAGTCTAATGACGACGAAACGTGGTGGGAAAAAGGGCTCAATACAATGTGACTCCTCTTCGAAGTGAACCATAGTTTCAAGCCAGGATGCTGTAAAGCCTGAAACCTAGCACAATAATAGAGCTATCTCGACAGAATTGAAGTACCAGGGAGATGGAGTACCCTGTCTCTCAACAGTGAATACCCCTCTTTTCGTATTGACTAATTAGGTTTGTAGCATCACCTTTTAGACTGTAGAAACTTCAGCTCTGACATCTGGTACAGAATTCCAGAGTTTTGGTCTCATGATACATTTGGGACATAGGAAATAAAAGAAAACTCTTGGCCCAGCTAATTGTTTTTTTCTGCCTATACAGAGTCCCTGATTTGACAACCCTCACGTTCCTAGGTATTCAAAATGCATACATCTGGTTACCCCAAAGATATACCAGCCCTGGGCTATTCTCAGCCAGATTCAAAGAGTCCTACAGGAGCAATTTTGTGCCTCGAATGACTTACACGAACATTTAGAAAAAGAAAATGAGATGATGATTGTACTAGCCAAGAATGAGTATCAAATATATTTCAAAAGACCAAAATGGCTTTTCTTCTTGTGAACTTTTTGAGATATGAATTAGGCAGCAAAGGTAACGAATTCTCTCCATATTTCAACAGAAAAAGCCACTCTGTAGTTTCCAAACACAATACAAAAATTGCAGTTTTGGAGGAACGTCCCTGCTCCACTTGGCAAAGTGGGTGATATCTCTGGGTGATTCTGTACGCTCACAAGCTCAAAGAAGAATTGGTTACATGACCATTTCGCTATTTTGCGTGGGATTCAAGCAAACATGTTAAAAACACTTCTTCTGTCAGCCAAGGTCAGTAAATAAAAGCTAGAGATTAAGGCTCTTCCTAGCACTACAGCCATACATACATATATTATGAATGACAAACAAACACAATGGCCTGCAGGAGAATAATTGACTCCGAAAAGGAAAATTGTCTTACAGCTGTGCAGACTGCTATCCTGAAGGAGAGACCCCTTCCAGAAGGTAACGTCTATAATGATTTACCCTTAAACTACCTTAGAAACACGCCCAAAAGCAAACATTCCTAAAGGTGATGCCTAGGACCTGCACTTGGTGCAATGGGTCTTGACACACTTGTCAGAGATATAACTTGAGCATGACCCCTACTTAAAATCACTATATTGCAATATTAATTTGCCATACCCCCAGCTCCACACAATCTACTCCTAGATGACTATAAAAGCATTTCTTGTAGATATGTCTGTGCAACCTGTTGGGCAGAGAATCCTAAATGGAGGGAAGTGAAGGCGTCTGGTGCTCGTCTAGAGGGCATGGTGCTGGCGGTATTATGGCAGATGGCAGTTGACATGAAAAAATATAACGCTGGCTGGTCGTGGTTGGGCCTTGGAGCTGATTGGGAAATAGAACTGGAACTTAATTGGTGAAGGGGGGGGGGGGTCTAGAATGGAAGGGGCTGGACCCATTGGGCAGAAATTGAAAATTTGAATAGGGGATGGAATAGAAAGAAGTTGTCCGATCTTTTTTTTATATAAAATCTTTTTATTTTAACAACACGTAGCAGACAGTAGTTATGCAGGTAGAGTTCTACATCATACCTGACTGGCATAATAATTACAATTCTACTTCAGCAGGACGGCATGATTATACAGCTAATTAGTGAACGTCCCAGACACTGACAATTGTGTGTGGTTACATAACCATTTGCTAAACATCCTGGACCCTCCCAACCCTCCCGGTGCCCATCTTCAATTCAGTGTCCTCGATAGGTGTGCCGATTATTCCATAGCTTTTTCCACTTCTTTATACGCCCTTGTCTCTTAAAGACAACTTCCTCAGCCAGGATGCATCAATCATGATCTAATTCCCAGTCTTCCACTTGTGGTGGACTTTCTGCACACCAGGTTTTGGCAATGTTTTGCTTGGCGACCTCCCCTGCAATCCTCAAACATAGTTTTGGTAGTGAGACCAGGTGGCCTCCCCTGTTACTGTCAGCAGAAGCCATCTTGCGTCCAGGGGGACCTCCGCTCCAAGCACAATGGTCATTGTCTGAGCCACCGCTCTCAAGTACCTTTGGATCTTGGGATGTTCCCCGAGTATATGGGAAAAGGTGCTCTCCTGTTTGAAACCCCTGAGGCACACTATTGAATTGGTTCTCCCAATTTCATAATGCGGGTGAGGATGGCTACCTCCCAGGGACTTTGCAGGGCCTCTGCCCAGTCCTCCTCATCAAGGGGCCGAGATCTTCCCCCCATTCTATTTTTAGCTTCTGCATGGAGTCAGGGACGTTGTTTACTATCTTCCTATACACCGTGGAGATAGCTTTTTCCGCTATGGAGTCTAGCAGTAGGTGATCATCAAACAGTGCTGCCTCAGCAGCTGCTCCCCTGTGTGTCTTGAGGGCATGACCAAGTGAATGTACCTGTATCTTTCTGTTTCGGCCATGTCATATTCCTGTTGTACATCTTTGAACTCAATAAGTGCATGTCCTCTCCACACGTCACCTAAGTGTTCAATTCCTATCAAGGCCTATTTTGAAAATCTCTCAATTTTTTTATAATTCACGAAGTAGGGTGAAGTCAGTCAGTTTACCCCTCCAACCAAAAAACAGTAGCCCCCTTCCATGCTTTAACTACAGCTTGAGTGTGTGTTGGAAGCATATGCTCCATCTCATGTTTGTAAAGGGCACCTGGGAGCCCCTCTTACCCACTGTCTCTCTGTCCACATGGTATGCCAGTTGTTGTAGATCAGCAAACATCCAGTCATAAATTACCATTAGTTGCATGGCCCAGTAATATTTTAACATGCCTGGAACCACAAGGCCATCATCGTATACACCCCGCTGGGGTATACAAAGTGTTATACGGGAACTGGCACCATTCCCTAACAGCACTCTAAACGTCTGACGATTTTTTCTAAAACTAGAGGGGGGATCTTGAAGGGTGTGTTTTGTAGTATATATATGAGTGGTGGAAGTGTTATCATTTTAAATAAGGTCACACGTCCCATCAGTGTAAATGGTAGGTGCCACCACTGGTCTGCATCAGCCCTGAGTCTGTCCAGTTGAGGAAATATGTTTTATGGAAAAATGTGGTTGGGTCTCAAGTGATATATACCCCAAGTTATCAGAAGCCTTCCCGCACTATCGGTGCCGTACACCTAGATAGGAGATCAAGAATGTTCTCAGCCAGAGGAAATACCAAGGATTTCGACCAGTTTATACGGTATCCTGAGTGGTTTTGGGGAATAATGTCAATGGACAGTGTAGTGACGTAACATACAACAAAACATTGTCTGCAAATAAGGAGACACGTTCCTACCAATCTCTCATGCCTTGTATGCCCTGTTAGAGTGTGTCCTGTCGGGCCCAGGCTGCGAGCGGCTCCAGTGCCAGGGTAAATATCATCAGGAAGAGTCTTGTCCTACTCTTTAGGGCAATTGTCCGGGACACCACTCCATTAACTTTTCACCCTTGCCAGTGGGCGTTGGTATGGAAGCCTCACCTAGCCACAGAATTTGGGGCCAAGGCCCATCCTTGTTAGAGTTGCAAACATGTAATTCCACTCAATACTGTTGAACGCCATCTTGGCATCAAGGGCCATAAGTGCCGCCTGTGTGGCTCGGCTTGACTCAGTTATATGGAGTACCCCATAAAGGCGGTATAAGTTGAGTCTTGTGCTTCTGTGCAGTATAAAACCCGACTGATCCGGATGGACCAGTGAGGCTATGACCCTTTGTAATCTCACTGCTTCAACATTTAGTAAAGATATGGCATATAGGAGCCACACTCATTTAATGTTTTGCCTTTTTTTGAGATTACCACAATCTGCACCATCCTTTGGTCTGGTGGAAGACCACCCTCTTTTCGCACTGCACAAAATTCAGCTGGGTTTAGGTCTTCCTCCAGTCCATCTCAGTCCTCGTCTCCAGGTGTCAAGAGGTCTATGTCCCTCAAAAAGTTGTTGCAGCCAGTTCCGACATTTGGGTCTGAGAAATGTAAAGCTGCTCATAATACGTAGCAAAGGTTTTTGCCATGTTTACGCTAATACGCTGGGGTAAACCGTCCCTATCTAGTACTTCTAAGACCCAGTTCCATTCACGGTCTCTAGTTTTCAGCCATGCTAATAATTTGTTAGCTTTATCCCCCTCATCATAGTCAACGTTGTGTTGCCAGTGCATATTTACGAGCTCGATCCTCTGCTATGTCCTGGAGCTCTTATTGTTTGTCAGAGTTGGTGGCCAAGGTTGGATTTCCCCTCTGTGTGAACCTGTTTCTTGAGGGACGCTATTTCTCACTCTAGGTTGGTATATTGAAGTTTAGTTTCTTTTCTCCTCCCTCAGATGAGGGCCTGCACCTGTCTCCGCATGACTGACATAAAGGCCTCCAAAAGGGAGCAGTCAGACTCCACTTTTCCCTTGTTATCTACAGTATAAAGTATTGTTCAGCACCCTTCCTAAGTTTCTGGCAGATTTCCCTGTCTCATAGGTGCCAAGCATCTGTCACTGGCGGTAGGATGTGAGCTGTAATTGGGCCATTCAGTTTCACTGCTACTGGGGAGTGGTCTGAGATGCCCCAGGCCTTGCACATTGCATCCTGTAATTTACTAACATGTATGTTGACTAAGAATATAGTCAACATGGGAGAAGCTGCTGTGGGGGGGCTAGTAGTATGTGTAATGTGTCGGAGAGGGATTGTGGACACGCCATAGGTCAGATAGGCCGAGGGCGTCAATGAAAGTCATAAGGGTTCTGTGCTTGGTTGATGGCCGGCTCCGGTCACTCTGCCTACCTGAGGGTCCACCACCCCATTAATGTCCCTCACCAGGATAAGGACACCTGTTAGCATGTCCAGGAGTAAGGAGATAATTTCTGGGAGAGTGTTTGCATGGAGTCTTGGAGGCACATAGACTGAGTAGAGGTTTAAGGAGAGGCCCTCCCAGTGGCCTGTAAACGCCACGAAACATTCAAAAGGGTCTGTCCACGTATGCTTCAGTATAAAGGGTACCAATTTCTCATGAAGTATACCTGTTCCCCCTGCGTCCATTGAATATCTGCCATGTGCTAGGAAGGTGTAACCGAAAATGTCTAGGTCCTGGTTTTGATTTCCTAGTTACTGGAGGCCTAGGGTACGTTTGATTTTGCTACCCAGTCTATTAACATTCCAGGTCATAATATTCAGGGACTGTTGTTTATGTGATGCCATAGCTACATCAAGAAGGTGTGTGTTCCATGTTCCCAAATTGACCCATGCAATAACTCAGTCACTGAGCAAACATATTGATAACAGAATACTGCATAAAACCAGCATTTGCCCCCCCACCAATTCACCTCCCCCCTTCCTGCCTCCCGGCACCATGGGCCTATAACTACCCCATAATTTGCAGAGTGCCTGCAGCCCTAATATTGAAGCAGTGATTGAGGGTAGGCTATAATGTCCCACCTAGAGTAGAATTAACATAATATGGATCTATGTCTCCCTTAGTGCAAGTGCAATTAGATATCATAGTTCTCAACAACTAAGGACTCCGGTTCCTAACAGGGGGAGTCAGTGCTCTGGCCCAGTCCCAGTCCCAGGCCCCCCTGTTCCCCAGGCAATGTTTAGCGCAAACACAAAATGTTATTTAATGTCCACTGAGCACATTTCCTTCTATGTTACCAGACTGTTGGTGTATATTGTGTTAGAATCTCTAGGAGCATTACATGATGGACGGGTTGCCTGTGAATCTTAATCCCAGGGGATGGCTCATGCTCTGTGTCCTTGTCCTGGGGCTTCCGCTTCCCCTGGTCTCCTCCACGACCCACTACCCGCCATCCTTTCACGCAGTCCCATGCTTCTTCTAGTGTGTCAAAATGCCATGATTTGCTGTCTACTAGGACCTTCAGCCTGGATGACAGCCATTATTTTGCACTGAGAAGGGCCTTCCTGTGCGGGGGCATCCTCGGATTGCCTGCCCGCTGTGGCCCCATCCACCATCACACCAGCTGCCACAATGACCACAGTGTATTTATCCAAGTTATTTGTTTGTGCCGATTTAGGCCCGTGATTTATCACCATGGTTTACGCTCCAACAACGGGGTGGCCCTGAATGCAACTACCTGTCACTCCCAGGTTCTCTGTCTTGTTGGGTTTCAGGGGGCCAAGGCAAGCTGGGGCCCTGGGAGACATGCTCACTGCCCCCCCACGCAGTCTCTACCTCAGGTCGTCACAACCCGCCCCTATGGGCATATAGGCATGATACTCCACCAGGTCACTGGGGTATCATGTAAGCAAGTAACAGTGGTTTAGTGCTGTATCAAGGCCCCTTCAGCAGGTCTCCTTAGGCTGTGGATGGTGAAGGCACTGACCACCCGGCCCCACTCAGCAAAACCAGTTAATGCACGGGCTCGAAGTTGCTTCTATGGCCTCTGCTGCTGAAGCAATTGAACAAGGCCCCATCTAATACCTTCAGTCACAGGAGAGTCCCACACAGTGTTGCAGTCACCCTCAACTCACCACAATGTCAGGTTTCACAGCTGACCCAGTTCCAGTGTCAGACCTTGTGGTCTCCATACAGGATTCGTTATAGGCCTCTCGCCATGAATTCCAAAGGGCTCAGTTTTATATTTATTGGCCCCCCCCTTGGTGCATCGGTCCACCGTCCCAGCTTATGTGGCAATTACCATCAACATTGAGTGCGGGAGGGTGGGCAGAGTAGTTGGTGTCAGTGCAGAGGCCCCGCAAACGATCATACAGTCCTCCAGGCCCGCCATACCCAACCCAGCAAGCCGCTGGCGTTCACCCACCAAAAGGCCAGCCCTCCTCGGCTACACTATTTTTTCTACGCGCTCCCTGGCGGCTCACCTCCCAAAGCCCTTCTCAGGCCTCCTGCTGTGAGGAACTGGCAGCGGCAGGAACCGCAGGCACAGATCAGTCAGCCCAGCGGATTATTTCAGGGAGACGGTGCTGCCTTCTCCTATTTTATGAGGCCCTGTTCAAGACTACTCCGCAGCATGTCGGGGCCCAAATACGCTGCAGCTCCCTAAAATGATGACCCCAGTGTGCCGGGGTTTACTGCTAATTACAAGGTATCCTGTTGCGGATTAGTGGACAGATGTAAGGAATTTCATCCCGGTGGAGCCGGTGCTGCGTTAATGTGCGGCCACCTTGGTCAGTGTGTCCAGCCATGCCCACTAATTTGTCCGATCTTCTTCTTATTTTAGGGTTGTCTTTAATTAAATGTTCATCAAAATATTGAAAGGTTCTTGGACTGCTAGAAGTTCTCAACTTATACGAAAGACCCACTCTTAGAAGTGGTGTTCTGAATGAACATTTAGTTTATTGGCCATTACTTAGTTGGTTATGCTATATCTGTATTTGTTAACTAATACCACCTTCTATATTAATCCTTAGCTGCACTACTTTGTTAACCCTCTAGAATCAAAAGATTAAAGTGAGTATATTGGTTGTCCAGCTGGTGTAGAATAGAACATGTGGCACTTTGATGCTATTGATAAATAACGGTATCCAACAGTAGTATTGCCCACTAACCTCTGATTGCTCAAGGATCCCACAAGGCTAGTAGACCTAAGAAACTTAATTGATATTCTCACAATCCCAATGGTTATACAAAAAAGCCAGAGGTGACTTACCAAGTAGCAGGGCATAGTTAATACCCTTCATTTTTATCTGTTAAATAGACAAGGGCAGATTGCAATGTCAATGACACCATCTGCTTACATTTGTAGAATGTAATTGTTTAATACATCCTTTTAGCATTACCTCAAACTAGAAACCACTTCACAGAGTTTTCAAAACATCAGCTCTGAAACTAAGATGCTTATGGTTACAATAGTGACGAAGTGCGACTATTTTTTGTTTGCACATAATATATAGCACGTATAAGCATTGCTTGTATGAGAAACAGTCCACAACATTACCTCCGGCTCGTTATGGAGTTTGCGGCAATGCTGTAGTGCGATGGGTGTCGCAGCACCAGTCATGATTTTCACTGTCTGTAAAAACAGACAGTGAAAATCGCGACTGTGCTGCAGAGGGGGGCCCTAAACTGCCTGTGCCAAGTGCATGGGCAGTGCAGGGCCCTCCCGGGGCACCCAGCACCCCGTCTCAACCAGGAGTTACATGACTGTTCTACTGGCCCGTATCCACCAGCGGAGAGAGGGGTCAGAATCCCCAGGGCAGCACTACTTGCAGTGCTGCCGTAGTGGAATGAGACTGCCAGCACTGCAAGGCCGTTGGATGGCAAAAAAGTGGCGGTGCTGGCGGTCTGACAGTGGCGATTTTGCCACGGTCATACTGTTCATGTCGGACTGCCACATTATAGGCAGCCCAAGTGCCACTGCGACCCTGGCGTTTTCAAGACTGTCAGGGTAATAAGGAGGGGCTATATGCTGAGAGTGAATGGTCAGGAGAAACACAGTCAGTTTATGAAGCACAGTGATTATGGTTGCCTGTACCAAAAAAGCTTTATAAACTCCCAAAGAAAACCTTCTTTGCAATCTTAGAATAATAACAGATTGAGAAAAAACAATAAAGAATATGCATTCATGGTTTACAGGTTGCGTGCAGTCCTTGATGCCGATAAATAGATCACGGAACTGTTTGAGAAGGCTTGTAAGTTATGAACTGGGAGTTGCAAAATGATCTGAGCCTTAAAAGCAGTAGCCACTTACATCTCTAAAGAAAACACCAGTCTGTGAGCTGCATGTAACAACAATGAGCAGGCATATTAACCCTCTATGCCACTTTATGAGTCAAAACTGTGACTGGACCAAACAAAGAACTCTCCCAGAACTGTGGTAACCACGAGAGTTCTCTTACCACTATTATAATAATTTCAAATTTACTGGATTTACAGTGAAATCTGCAGAAGGTGTCTTAACCTTGCAAAATATTTTGAAATGGAGTCTCTTTGTGACCAATTAAGTAGTCTAGAATAGACTTGCTGTCACATATGTCAGTGTTGCCAATTTCTCTGCAGGAGTTTTTTTTAATGTGTAATTTGACTATCACACTCTTCTTTTCAAGCTCTGCCCCTTGTGAGTGCACCCCTTTTCCTTTGCCACCCTTGAGGCCAATTTACAAGTACCTGGAGTAACTGTTTCCAGTTCCACCTCTACTCTTATGCTAAAGCTGGATAGCAAAATACTTTGAATTAGATACTTAGGTATATGTCTGTATTAACCTGACGGTTGTCCGTGCACCTCTTTTTAGCGACCAGGCAACTGAAGTTGAATTTGTAAGCTATCTGATTTACAAGTTTAACAGTTTGACCTATTAAACTTTAATTGTTTACATATCCAGGCCCCTCATAATCTTAATTTGTAGAGTAGTGTGGTTCATTAAATTGTCCAGTTGCGCTCAGTATTTCCTTTATGGTCTGCTTAGGTCACAAAATACAAAGGGCAGCAATTAAGTTATAGCTCGAGCTTAATTTAATTAAGCACATGTTCTGTCCAGCCGAAGAGGATGCGCTATGTTTAATTGTGAGTAAAATCCGATTGAAATGCTTTCTGAAATGAGCTTTTTAATTCAGCTTTGACCTTTGTAATAGACAATCTTGGCTTTATTGCTGCTTGGCACGCGAATATATCTGCTCCCGTCAGCAAGGACACGTGACTCCCTGGTTTATGAAGAACAATCTCCCAATGTGATTTATAAGCGACAGATGCCATGGCACTGCCAGGAGCACTAACAGGAAATGACGTACTCTTTTTCGCTTTCAGAACACAGCGAGAGCCACAGCACGGTAAACTCGGGAAAAAATTGTCCGGCTTGCTCTGTATACAACTCTGACACATGATATGAATGTGAATGCAATGAATTTATGAAACACATCTAGGCAGGTAAACAGAGAAACGCGTATTTCAGAGAAGCGCAAAGCATACAGCAAACACAACTGTATGACTCCAGTCACAGCCTGCCTCACTCTTCAGAGCAAAGTTTTACTTAGACATATAACAGCCAAAAAGAACATCAGAATGCAGTATGACATAAAACAAACGGTGAGCCAAAGAAGATGTACAACTTCACATATTAAACTATTCTGCCACCAAAAAGAAAGCAGAATACTACATTGTTATTAAATGCAAACACTAAAAGAAACTTGAAAATATATAGTAGGGGCATTCTGTGACTCAACAGAGGGTTGGGTTTTTGTTCCCCCAGTGTAATCTTAAGGATATTTGGGGCCCTGGCAAGGCATATTTTTGGAGCCTCTGTTCAGAGCAGCTTTGAATTTTATTATCCATTTCTGTTAATTCAGGACTGCAAGATACAAAACAATACTGAATTAAAACGTTATATTATCCGAAAAGGAGTCACACAAAAACAGCAGAAATAGTTGAGATAGAGAAATAAAGGATACAAAAATAACTTTCTCAGAGACCTTTAGAAGATGGTAATCGTCCTTTTCTCCCCATGCCTTGAAACGCCTCCAGGCTCCACCCTTTGCTTAGAGTCAGCTGCAAGTTGGACCGAATTAACCCTACATGGATGTACTAGATAGATACGACGTGAACCGGACGCAACAGGAAACTTTCTATGACTAACTAGTTCTCTACGGCTTACCATGGCCATTTAGCAATGATTAACATTTGCAAGCATCTTCTGACCTCATCGATTGATTACGGATTCTCTTTGCCCTAGACGGCCTTATCTCTGTTTCACACAGCAATTGCGAACAGATACTTTGCCCTGCACTATTGACGCTTTTACGAATGTTCTATTATACATTGTCCTTGATAAATTCAATGTGACGAAACATGTGTTGGATGTAAGCTGTATTTTGGGTCTATTTCTTCTTGACAAGAATGAAACTTCTTCTTCACCAACCAGGTGGCTTTGGACTTCCAGTTGTTTTCCACTTGGATGAACTATGCCAGACTATTTTTTGGTGTGCCCTGGTCTCTATTGTTAAACGTTACTACTGGCTACCTCGGTCAGTATCTCCAACACTCTTGGTGGTTGGGTGTTACACCAGGCTGGCACCCAGTGATACAGGACTCTATCCCGGAACACAATATACACATTTGATCGGATGTGCGAGCTCATGTCATTCACCACCCTTTGATGGATGTACTAGGGTACAGGCATAGTGAAGGAGTAATAGGGCTGATACTTTATACCCTCTTATGGTGAAACAGTAATGAACAGTGATTCCGCTTCTCACAGATGCTGAGCACAGATGATGTTGGTGGTCCCAAGACAAAGGGCATAGTAGATTTAGCCACAGGCATGGGCATGTACTGAACATCCTTAGCAGCCCCTTCTACTCACATACTTCACGTTGTACATAAGTCTTCACGGAGAGCCTAACCCCTCCAGCCACCCAAACCCCGAGAGGTGGCCTAATCCTCTATTATGCACACCCATCATCCCCAGACACCCAAGCCCAATTAGGAGGCCAATCCTCTTTTATGCACACCTTTTGTCTTCAGACCCAAGACCCCTTAGATGGACAAGAACTTACTATGCACTGCCTCAACCTTTTGCAGAAATGTTCATGGAGAGGCCACTCCCTCCAGAAACCCAAGCCCCATTAGGTGTCCAATCCCCTACTACATAAAGCCATCATCTACAGACACAAAGTCCTATTAGGTGGCCAAGCCCCTACTAGGTACACAGCCTTCGACTTGTATAGAAATCTCTGCAGAGATTCCACTTCCTCCAGACAGCCAAGACCCATTGGGTGGCCATTCCCCTACTACGCACACACACCTCACCTCGAGACACCCATGCCTCATTAGGTATTCAAGTCCCTCCTATGCATAGCCTTTGCTTCTACAGAAGTCTTCATGGAGAGCCCTCTACCTCCAGGCAGCCAAGCACCATTAGGTGGCCAAGACCCACCTACGCACACCGTTTGCACTGTCTACAGAAGTCTTCACGGAAAACCATCTCCCCCAAGGCCCAAAGCTTAATTAAGTGGCCTTGCTACTAGTATGCACACCCATCACCTTGTACAGAAGATTTTATGGAGATTCCACTCCCTCTAGACACCTTAGTCCTCTTCAGTGGCTAAGCCACTTCTACGCACACTCTTAACCTGTCCTGGAGTCTTTGCAGGTAGCCAACCTCTCATGCACAATCAATGAGACATGGGTGGCCAAGCTCATACTAAGTACACTCTCAGCGTAGTAGAGAAGTGTTCACAGAGAGTCCACTTCCTCCAGACAGCTATTCCCATTAGGTGGTGGCCCTACCTTTTCTATGCACACCCTTTGCCTTATACAGACGTCTTGAAGGAGAGCTCCCTCCCTCCAGACATTCAAGCCCCATTACATGGCCACGTCTGTACTATGGACAGCCTTCACCCTGTACACAGCTACTCTGGTTTCTAAACATTAAAATGTGTTTTGTGTCATGTCTGCATTAAAATGCAAATGTGTTTTGAGTGTACAGCAGTACTTTTGGGGTACTCCAGTGGAACTGCAACAATAAAAAATAAGGCAATTTCACAAAAAGATTCAAGAGAGCCTCATTAATTGTGTCTATGAGAAAGGTGTAGCCTCAAACTTAAAATTAACTCACTCCCTGAAAGTAAATACTGTTGTGTTGTTGGTCTCGGCAGGGCAGCTGAGAGAAAAACATCATGGGTGGAATGTTAATATAGAATTTTAAGGGAAATTATAGGAAAATATAGTTGGCCGATGTGAAGCCTCTGCATGAAGAGCTGTATTTGTGACTGCTCCTGTATTATGAATAAATCTTACCTACATATTACTTCAGTGAAGCACTGTATTCACAACATAATTGGTGTTGACAGGGAGAGAGGAGCAGTCGCTTGCCAATCATGAATATTCAGAAGAAGGGAACACAAAAGGATATGGGTGTTGTTTCCACCATCGAGGAGCTGAGAACAGGTGGCAGCCTGCAGGAGTGACTTTACAACGAGGTGAACTAGGATGTTGTATCAGAGGTCAGCCAGCAGATATACAGCAACATGGAAAAGAAATACGGGTAGGTGCTGTACCCACGCCACGTCATACATCTGGGAGGAACTGCCTATGGAGGCGATACAACTACAGCTATCAGCTGTAGAAATAACACTATCGACGGCCCCCTTACATTTCTTATCATAAAGAAAGAAGGTGCTGGTGCAGCATAAAGGAAGCTAGTGCAATATGAAAGTGACAACTTTATTGCACTGCTTGAGCTATACATATTGTGTTCCACAATGCTGAATGTTTCCCTTATTAAATGTTTAAAGGTCACAGTGATACACTCACCTTCTGGATATTTTAATGATGTGTGTCAAGGTGATACGTTCACCTTCAAGAAATTTTACCAAAACATGTCACGGTTATATGGTCACCTTCTAGAAATGTATTGAAGCGTGTCACGGAAATACATTCACCTTGCAGCTTATTACATTAGATTTGGAGTTTACCCACGGTAATACACTTCGCTTGTATAACATCTGTAATAAATGCAAAATTGCATTAGTTACATTTGTGCCATTACTCACATTTATAGTATATGGTATCAAGATTTAAATAAAAACAGTCATACATTGACCCACAGAGCTAAACACAGTATTCGCACATTTGTGCACATATCTTTAAATGTCTAGCATTCTTCGACCACCTTTATTTTTACAATGCAAGGGTTATCCTCCACTAGAATGGGAATTATCGTTTCCTATGTTTTTGGCTCATGTTGATGTTCTAGAAGGGGAGGGATGTTTGCCAAAAAGAAAACTATCTTTATCGAAACATACTTTAGGTGGGATGGGCCTTAAACAAGTTATTACACTACCATCTATAGAAGGTCCAAGTGATTTGACTGTTTTTTATTATGCAGTCAAGCAATTATCAAATAGATGTGGAAAGAAAATTAATACTGTGATGGAAAGGTTTCAATTTTATTCAAGGGCACAAAAAGAAGAAGAAACTGTTTACGGTATATTTCAGCGCTTAGAGCATTAGCAGCCACCTGTGAGTTTGAGCCTATAACATATGACCAAGTTTTAAGGGAAAACGTCATGAAGGATACCAATAGTAGAAAAAGTGCAAGAAAGGCTTTGGGTGGGAACCAACATTCCTTTGAATGCCACCATTAGTATTGTTAAGAGCACTGAAAAATCAGAACAATTTGTTCAAGAAATTGGAGGACTTAACAACAATGGTAATGGAGATGGAACGAAAATAGAGATGTGTACTATGGTCAATGCTATTAAAGGTGAAAAAGAAAAAAATGGCTTAGTACAAAAATATTATCTACAAGCTCTTACAGACATGGCAGCAGTGTTTACCTAGAAAATTTTAAAAACTGTCCAGCAGTTGAGAAATCCTGTAATCATTGTGAAAAAAGGACACTTCAGAAGTGTGTGTGAAAGCAGACCTGTAACAAATGTCAACTATGTGGCGAATGAGGATCATAAGCAAGATTTAATTCGAAAATCTATACTGTGTGTTCAAGATTCTAGCGTAAATAGTTTTCCAAAATGCAAAGTTAATATAAATGGCAAGGATGTAAAGGTCATGGTAGATTCATACATGTGGTATAGCATCATTGGTAAGGTCTTGTGGGAGTCTATTTGGAAACATGAAAAGTTGTCTGAACCCGATGTTTGTCCTGGTGGTCATGCTGGTCAGATGTTTGATTTGCTTTGTTATTTCTGAGCCAATATAAGTTTTAATAACTGAAAGACTTAAGAAAAAATCTATGTAGCTGCCAACGGGACACCATTTTGGAATGGCCTCATCAGCAATAACTGAATATGAAGCTTGATCCCAATGCGGTTCCACCAGTTTATGTTGTGGAAGATATAGACAATGATTTGTCTATGGCTGACTTAAAAGTAGAATTTCCTGATGGTTTCTGTGATTAATTGGGAAATCTTCTTGGTTTCAAACACAAAATAGTTTTGCTGGATAATGCGGTACTAGTAAAACACAAGGTTCGCAATGTAAAATAAAAAAAAAATGTTGCATGATTTATGAAAAAAGGGGTAATTCAACTTATAGAATCTTCTCCCTGGATGTCTCCGGTGGTTATTGCTTTAAAACATTCTGGTGACCTCAGACTGTGCGTAGAACTCAGAAGTCTCAACAACAAAATTGACAGACACCCCTTACCGAAGTTGCATAAGTTAGTGTCTATGCTTGCTGGGGCAGCAGTTTTATACAGATTAGATCTAGCCAGTGTTTACTATCAAATAGATTTATAGGAGGAATCACATCATTTAACTGCACTTGTGACGCCAGAGGAAATGTTTCAGTTCTGCAGAATGCCTTTTGGTTTGGCAAGTGCAGCATCTGTGTTTCAGAGGTTGATGGAGGAAACATTAGAAGGTGTCCAAGGGGCAATTGCATTTCAAGACAACATTTTAGTATATGGTAACAATGAGGAAGAGCATCTATTGAATCTAAGGAGAGTTCTTAAATGATTGCGTTAAAAGGGTCTGACTTTAAAATAATCTAAATGTAAATTTAATTGTGAAGAAGTAGACTACCTGGTTCATTGCATTTCTAAAAAGTTATCAAACCTAAGCAAGATCATATTAAGGCCACAGAAGATGTTCCAGTTCCTAAAACAAAGGAGCAATTAATATCACTTTTAGGTCTCACAGAATTTCATCCCAGGTTCATTGACAACTATGCTATAAAAGTTGAGCGCTTGCGGAAATTGTTCAGAAAAGACACTGAATTTGTATAGAGAGTGTAGCAAATCAATGCATTTCAGAATCTAAAAAAGGAGTGAGTTAGTCAATGCTCCTTTCTTTAGATCTTTTGAAATTGGAAGACAATGCATTGTTGCAGTAGATGCCAGCAAGTATGGGTTAGGTGCTATGCATATGCAGTGAATAAAGTTGAAAGAGTATGTTGTTTCTTATGCATCCAGAACTTTAACAGTGTCTGAAAGAAACTATTCAGTAATAGAAAACGAGCTTTTAGCTTGTAAATGGGCAGCAGACAATTTTAGGCTTTCTCTGAGTACCATGCTTCATATTAAGGACAGATCACAAGCCAGTATAAATGTTGTCTCCCAAGGAGGAGACAGAAACGTAATGGCTAGGCTGGCAAGTTCAGCTGCTAAATTGCAATCATACCAATTTAAAATTGAGTTTGTTCCAGGAAGGTTGAGTGTTGAGCCGATTTTCTGTCACGATTACCACTAGAAGTTAAGGCAGATAACAAAGACACAGAAGTAGATTGTGAAGTGGCATACACCATGGAGGACATTAGTAGTTGTGGAGAATCAAGTAATGAAGTTGATGCAATTTCAAAGGATGCCTGGGAGGATCAAATAAAAAAGTACGTTGGAATGACTCTGTAATGAGAATACTTGGAAAGGGGTTGGCCTGAAGAACAAAAGTTGAGCGGGGAAACAGCAACATTTTTAAGGTAAGAAATGAGTGAATGCATGATGGATTCTGTTTATTTCATAGACACAAGATTATTCCACCAAGTGGATTAATAAAAAAACATTTTTCAGACAGGATATGGGGGTCATATACATATGTGTGCTACTAAAAGACGAATCAGAGAATTTTATTGGTGGGCAGCAATGGATGGCATGGTGGAGGAGTGAGTAAGAGAATGCAGTTTGTGTGGCAATAGTAACAAAACTGTGAAACCATGTATCACTGAACCTGCCCCCATGGATCTAGCCCCACGACTTTGGAGGAAGATGGGAATAGACATATTAGGTCATTTTCATACTATTCCCAGGAAAGAAGCATTTGGTGTAGTCCTAATAATCCATTTTTCAAATTGGCCAGAGGTTAAAATGACTGAAAGGGTAACTTCAGAAGTCATTATTGAATTTTTAGAATACGTAGTCTGTAAAGAAGGTTTTCCGGAGGAGTTGGTCTCAGGCAATGGAGCTCAATTTGTTAGTAAAGTTTTTGATGATTACTTGTCAAGATGTGGTGTGAAACACAAACAACTGCTAACTATTATCCCCAGTCTAATGGCCAGACGGAAAGATTTAACCGGGTGATTAGGGAATCTATTCAGTTAGCATATAAGGGTGGATCAAGGAGAAAAGCTTTGCAGGCAACTTTATTATCATATTGTACTATGCCAAATTCTGTTACCGGGTTTTCTCCATTTGTGTTACTGCATGACAGGAAACCAGGGTCTAAGTTTGCTCCATGGTGGTTAAAGAGTAATTGCGGTGAATCAGATGTGTGCCTTGATTATAGTAAAATCAGGGAGTGTGTAAGTAATTATCAAGAGATGATGAAGAAAGTCATGTGTAAAGTCAAAACAAGAAAATTTGGTGTCAGGATATCGATAGGGGATTGGGTTCACATCAGGAAACCTGGACCAAGTAGAAAAGAACTGCCTAAATGGTCGGATCCCCTTAAGGTGATACAAGTATATGACAAGGCCGTAAAAGTACAAGGAGAACACATTTGGAATATGAGTTGAGTATCTATTTACAGAAGTGCTGAGTCTGCTGAAATAAAGGACGAGGAGAAATTTTCTGAAAGGGTGGATAATGGTAGTGTCTTTATGCATGTGCAAATTGACGAAAGTTTGGTGACGTTAAATGAAAAAGAAAATATTTCAAGGAATAAATTACAATTGTATGACTCCAAAGAGATTAGAAAGGATTTGTACACTAATGACAATACCAGGAATTATTTGCATTTCAAAAAAATATGAGGATGTATTAAGGAAAAGTTCAAGGATCAAACGTTGTCCGGCAAAATCTTCTGATTTAGTCAAATATTAATCCATATGCATGGTGATCAGTATCTTATTTTCTTTGGCTAATAATGTTCATAATTTCACTTTCATTTTTGTTTGTATGTTTTTCTTATACTTCTTTTAAGTGTTATTGTATTTTGTCTTGGGGGAAAGATGTGTTGTGTTCTTGGTTCTGGGTCCCAGCAGGGCAGCTGAGAGAAGAACGTCATGGGTGGAATGTTATTATGTTATTATAGAGTTTCAAGGGAAATTCTAGGAAAAGATTGTTGGCTGATGTAAAGCCTCTGTGTGAAGAGTTGTATTTGTGACTGCTCCTGTATTCTGAATAATCTTACCTACATATTACTTAATAGAAGTGCTTCAATCATAACATATACAACCTTTTTTTTTTAGAATTTCTGGGTCTCGCTGTACTCCTGAGGGAAGAGGAAAAGGAAGTGAAATCATACAGATTTCCTGTGGTACCCTCACATTGGTACAAGGGATCCTGCTGGAGTACTGTAGAACGTGTGCATTAAGTTGTTACATTAAACCATTGTTCTGAAAATTGAGTAGAAACTCTGAAGGCAAAATTAATATTATGCTTAAATTCTGTAATTAAATTTTACTTCAAGTTAGAAATTAATTGAGAGAAACTAAATAAAGTGATATTATAGTTAGGTATGCTAGGAATATTATTATATGGTGTGGTTGGGAGATCTCAACATGTCTAATGTCACAATCTCTAACAGGTCCATTTAGGTTCTTCTCTAAAACCTTTAGCTTGGTTCTGGGTAGGTGTGACACAGAGCAGTCAGGTGGTAATCAAAGGACCATAAGTAAAGCATTTAGAAGTACCAAGATGATCGATAAGTAAGAAATGCAACAGAATACAAATTTGATACAAATTTATAATGATAGAGTATATATTTAGCTTTAAATGACCCAAAAATAACAAAAGTCTACCAAGCGAAACTGGAGATATGATTTTTCAAATTTAAAATAAACCACTGTATTTCACACTTCTCTCTTTTCTAGGATAAATGTTACAAGCAGCTTAGCGGTATTGAGCCAAGGAGTCAAATGGCTTCTGAAACATTTTTGGATTGGCCACAACGGATTGGGAGCCTGTCACAGCGACCATCCCGGTCCAGGGGGACAGTTACCTGATATGTCCAACAGTTTCAGGGTCCTCACTTTATCATTATCCTTTATCACAATCTAGCAAAGAAGTGGTCCTGATGGTGGGGATGCTGATGCTGGGGATACAGGGTGCTGAGGATGCTGAAGAAATGTGGTGAGTCTTCCTTGGGCCACACTTGGGTCCACGAACGGCAGGGGTTATCTCCAGCCTCAGGACTCGATCTCCTACAAGAAACCACTGGAGTCCATTACAAGCTCAGTAGCAACTGGTCAACTGGTCTCCTGGTCATAGTGGTCTCAGCAGTTTCTTGCAGGTAAGTAAATCTTTCCTGTGGGTAGAGGAGAGTACACTCTGACTTCTGTCATGGGTTCAACAGCCTAGGGAGCACCTTGTAAGGGTCAGGTCTCAGTGTCCCAGGATGCACTTCAGTGTCCAGCGGCGAGCACGATTTCCTGGGCAACTGGGCTGATGAGGGTGTAGGATTCTTTAGCTTTTGTAGTCCTAATGCTTAACAGGGTCTAGCCACCTAGCCATTGGAATCCCTTCCTCTGTCCTGGCATTAGTGGTGTTTTTTACCACTAGTGGGCACAGATGGCACAACCCTCTTTGCAGGTCCCTCAATTTTAGCAGGTGCAGTCCTGTCCTTGGTGCATCTTCTCTTTGCTGGGTCCAAGAAGCAGCAGGACCATTCTTCGTCTGGCCTCTTTCCAGTCCAGTAGTGACCTGATGAGTCTGTACTGAGGGGGCACTTTTATTCCAACTTTGTGCTTATGAGAGGTAAGGAATTGCTAGCCATTAGAGCAACAATTCCTGAGTGGCAATCCTTACCACTTTACATCACTTCCTGGGGGGTTGGAAAGAAACAATTCCAGAGCGTCCTTCCCTCTTCCCCTGTATGGAGCTTGGGCACTCTCATAATGTGGGCCTAGCCTAAAGACTCACTCCTTCTGGAAAACCATTCTGTAATGGATTTTCCCCTCTTAAGAATATGCCAGTCTGTCTACTGAGCAGGCAAGCTAAGGTATGATTGCCATTTTCTTCACTGAGGCAGCAGCTTCTTTGAAGGTGAGCAACCTGTAGCCACTGGCCAATACTCGTCCTTCTGGAGGAGGTCACAACTCCTCCCACCAACATTTCTCCTTGTTCACTATTCCTGGGAGCACTTCAAACTTCCTAGCAGGAGGGCAGCATGTTGTCTCGAGAGACAACTTCTGTGGATAGTCAGAAAGGGCTGCCAGAGTTTTGGGCAACAAAATAGTGACATTCTAAAATCATCTTCAGATTGAAGGTTACTTAAATCCGATTTCAGCAATAAGTTGGGTTTAAATTAACAGATAATTTGATACCTTTGAGTAATATCTTTGGTGGTCCTGCTATATGGCTCTTACGAATTAAGTAAGACTTTGTATCAGGTCAACATAGACTTTCGGATATAGAGACTCAGTCCATCTGTACCACCAGAAAATGTTGACACAATTCCGAGCTAGCACCCAGTGCCCGATCTGGACTCCTAAACTTACCAGGGCACCATATGGTATCAGCAACCTCGAACATGACTACTCTGATTTCCAAGGAAATTGTGGAAACAGATCTACTCTTTTGTTGTTACTTTGCATGCCAAGGTAAAACACAAGAAAAATACTAAAACAGCATTTCAAACATTTATTGAAACAATTGTATTCTTGTATATAAGGCATGAGCTGTGAATATTAGGCAGATGAAACAAAGAATGCTAACCAGCATTATAAGAATGGTAAAAAAGATAAACAATTCAACCATGATAATCTTACTATGTTGTGACACTTCTATCTGTTACTACATATGCTATCAAATTCATAGTGAGAGTACCCTCTGCCGGATCCATTGGGATAGCCTAACCTCCCATATCTGGGTAATATGTACCAGCAAGCCGGTTAAATGTAGTGAAGGATATCGTCCTTTGCAGGATGGAGGTCAGAGTCAACAGGGCTGCATCTCAGTCACCACATTCTAGGACATTCCCAGAAGTATTTCTTTGCCAAATATAGCACTGAGGCAGTTTATGTTATGAAAGCACTGTTCATATTGCACTGTGTCAGAGGTGCAGAGCTGATGTGATGATTTGTCTGTAGTCCCAGAGCTGCCTCAAATGGACAATCATGATACAAGGGTATGGTGTTCTGTGTGCCTAGCATTTGACCGGGTGCACAGACTGCATGGCAGCAATGCTTATAAGAAATAGGCTGCATGTACAGTGTCTTCTCTGTACATTATTGCATAATTGTAAAGCTGTGTAAAAAGTCACCATCAGAAAAAAGATGCATAGCTAAAATGTGCAGCCTAAATTGGAGACTGAGGGTGGGCCCCAACGTGCTTCACCACAGTCCCAAGTGGAAGTTAGCACTTAGCCTGGTGGCTACTGAAACTCCATGTTAGTCAATGTGACTACTAACCTTGATACAGTGAAAATGGCAATTTTGTGTTTCCATTGTCAAGACACGTTAAACATAAGAGGAACATGACCTTCTTTTTAATATTTAGCAGCCTTACTTGTGGGCTACCAAGGCTTCCTATGGTGGCTTATTAATAATGAACATGAAGGTTTTGACCTGGCAAAAGGGTTTATTTTGCTATGGAGGGTTGGTAGTGTTAAAGCTGCCCAACTATTCTTCAGTGGCAGGCCTGCAGTCATGTTTTCACCTTATCACTGTAGTGGTGACACAATTAAATGCTTTTCCTGTTTGTGCCACAGTGCACCTTAAAGCAGGTGTGCCAGGTGCAAACAGAAAGTGTTCCATGATAGAAAGAATGTGCTGTGCTCATGGCAGCCGCAAACTCGTGCTGCCCCAGGGTAGTGCGTTCAAGAGAAATACAAAGTAGCTGTTTAAAAGCTGCTCCTTATTTTGCTGTGCAAGTGGCAACCTCCCTGTACTTTCAAGAGCAACGAGTGATTCCCTTGCAGTCAGGTGCAGTGAGTTACTGCACCTGCCTGCAAGGGGATGTCTGGGGAGTACATGGGACCCCCTTTCTTCTTTCCAGAGGTCTGCCTTTAGGAGGTACACTGAAGGTGCACCACCCTTTTTGTGGCACATTTTCAGTGCTCCTCCTAAAGGCATGTTTTCCTCTGCGACCATGTTGGCAATATGGTGCTGACACAGAGGCAATGAATTTCCGTCATTTGCATGGGGCCACACTGCAATGCAAATAATGGATCCCCTCTCTGGATAGCACTGGCGTTAAAGTGTCTGTGGCCCCATCTGTAATAGCAAACTGCCTGGGGTTCACAAAAATAGGCGCAAACACCTGTTGCTCCCTCTGGGCACTTCTGTAATAGGGGCCTTGATCTTAACGATTTGTAAACATACTTTAGGGGTCAGAAAGCATGCCCTGGGGCATGGACAGCAGAGGCCAGTGCACTTTAGAGCCAAAAAAACAGTAGCATCAATCCAAAAACTTGGCGAGTGGGGGATCATACATAAAGAGGCAATTTCTTACACTTATGTTTAAAAAAACAGAAATTCACTGAAAAAAACAAAGGTTAAAGTGAGGTTATATTCAGATATGGTAATTATGTGAGACTTGATGTTAAAAAAACACCATAGAAATTCACTGAAAAAAACAAAGAAGTGACATTATACTAACTCCTACCTAGGGAAGAAAAGGTGGAATGAGAAGTGTGGAAAGGTACTCTAAACGTGTTCCTGAAAAGACAGTAGCCCTCCTTCACCAATGTGGTGGTGTGCTTCATCATAGGGCTCCTTCGCACACCAGTCTGCATGGACTACAACTATGCACTGCAGGGGAGCTTTTGGATGTTTAGACAGTGGGAGTTCTGTGATGTATGTAAGGCTATCTAAAACACGATTTAGAAGGTAAAGTACCCTCTCAATACTCTATGCTGAGAATAGAGACTGTTCAAAATACCTCATGATTGGCACCTATTGACTTTTTTCCTATCCCCATGCTGTTATTATTATTAAAATATAAATGGGACAATCCAACCCTTAATCCTAGTCGACATGTTTCAGTCCAGGGTTTTGCCCCACTAGGAGGTGCATATTGGCTTTCTTCAGGACCAGTAACGTGATTCTTTGTATGAAATGTACACTAATCAACTGAAAAAGCGGTAAATTATCATTATATATGACCAAGTGATGCTCAAAACGCTACTTTCTCCAGACTTTGTTTAGAAGGATCCCAGATCAATCCAAGTGTGGCTTCCTGCACAGGACATACAAATCAGGATACCAGCCATTTATCAGTTGCCCACTGTCCTATAGTTTGTGCCTGCACCCAGATTTACCAACTCAACCTCAACTAATAGTACTTGAGATAGTTTTACTCAAATGTGTTGCAAATAGTCATTGCTCATGTTTAGTTTTTTAATCTAGTAAGATAGTGTTATTATGTTGTTGGACTAATTATGTACAAAACTGGTAAATGTTGTTTGCATGCACATATTAGTGTTCTCGTACTGCTCCATGATGATTATAGTGTAGGTGTGTGTTAGTGGGTATTTCATAATGAATGCATGATTGTACTGTAGTTGGTGTGGCTGTGTGAAACATGACTGTATGATTGTGTCAATGTGGGATTTGTGAACGTATACTGGTGTTTGTTTGAAAGTAATAATGGTTGGTGTGTGGTTATATATGATGTATGAATAAAAGTGTGATAAGCTGTGGTTTGTTGCGACACTGTATCACATGTGTAAATGTTGAATGGGAGTTATGTTGGTCAGAGTGTTGGTGAATGAGGTTGGCTGTGTGTGTTTATGATGGTGGGTGTGTGGGCATTTCATAATGTGTGCATGAATGTGTATTGATGTTTGTAGGTGTATGAATGTGGCCATATGGTTGTGTCACCATGATATGTGTTTGTGTTTACTGGAGGTTGTCAGACATATAATGTATAGTATGTAGTAATGTGTGATGTTCTCTGAATGCCCCCTATGATGTCTGTTATTCAGTTATAGACACTTTAGAGTATTGCTGAATGGTAGGTTCATGCATGAATGTTGGTTGGCATGTTGGAGTATCATTGTGCTGTTTTTGTATAAGGTGTGCGTCTGGCCATTTCATGGTGTATGTATGAATATATGTTGGTGAATGTGGGTTTATAATTTTGGGCATGTTCAAAAGAACTTTTGGATCTGTCCCTCTCTGCAGGGTCACTTCCAAACGTTTTGTCTTTTTCTCTCCTTTCTTGCCAAATTTGTTTTTGTTGGCTTTAGGACTCTGTGTACTTTACCACTGCTAACCAGTGCTACAGTGCTTGTACTGTCTCCCTAAACATGGTACAATTGGCTTACACCTGATTAGCATATTTACTTTACTTATGCATCCTAAGTATATGGTACTACATGTACCCAGCACTGTTCCCTGCCCCACTTACATTTCAAAGGGCTGTCTCCAGCACACACACAAAGGAAACTGACACTAGTCTTTTGCCACCCCAGATTGCTTTGAACCTTGACATGTGAAGGGAGAAACTTTCCAGAAGCAGATGTGGGGGTAATATGGGGAGTCCATCCACTTCAAAGGCTGGCCCTTGGCATAATTATTTGACCTCCTGAGCCACTTACCTGATCACTTCTTGACCTGTAGAAAACTCAGAAGAAGGACTGCCCTGCTGGCCTTTCCACCTGAGGAAGAAAGAATGGACCTGATCCTTGAACTCAGTACCCCATGAGTGTCTCCAAGGACGAGCTGACTGGTTTCCTGTGTGAGCTACACAGACATAAGAAGCTTCAGAGACCTGTCCTGCATTTGGCCAGCTAACCAGATCTGTCTGAACCATGCGAGCCTCTGCTAGAGTGAGGCCATGATCCCCAAGAGATACCTCCCTATGTTGTGGACCCTTGGCTGACATCAGAGTACATTCCTCTGTAAGGAAAGGTGAAATCCTGAAATTATGGGGATCTTCACAACTGCAAACCAACCCATTTGCGCCAAAGCTCTGCCACCAGCATGAAGTTCTGCTGAACCTGACTCTTCACACTACAGCAAACACCAGCAATGACTGGTGTAGCACGACCAGATGACCGTGAGTGACACATTTGTGCTGTTAAGCTATATATCTAATTGATACTTTGAAATTGCATATCTACATTTCTAAAGACTTGATTTGTGTCATTCTGGTATTATTTTATTTATTTAAATATACTTAATTTTCCTAAATAGGTTTGGTATTTTTCTTATGTTGTATTTTCACCTTTTAGCTGTTTGTGTGCTGCATAAATACTTTACAGATTGCCTCTAAGTTAAGCCTGACTGCTGTGTGCTAAGCTACCAGAGGGTTGAGCACAGGTTAATTGTGTGACTTTTGTAGTCCAATTTTAGACCTGGCCTCCTTGGGGTGGTCTTACCCCCGAAATTTTGCATTTCACCTCATGTTTTTAGCTGTATCTTTTTGTTGGCCTTAGGACTCTGAGCACTTTACCACTGTAACCAGTGCTAAAGTGCTTGTGCATCTCCCCTAAGCATGGTAACATTGGTGTATCCACAACAGGCATATTTAATTTACCTGTAAGTCCCTTGTAAAGTGGTATACCATATACCTAGGGTCTGTAAACTAAAAGCTATTAAGTGGGCCTGCAGCACTGGTTGTGCCACTCACTTAAGTACACCTATAAACATGTCTCAGGCCTGCCACTGCAGAGCCTGTGTGTGCATTTTCACTGCCTCTTCGACTTGGCATTTAAAACATCTTGAAGAGCCTTAAATTCCCCTTTTCTACATATAAGTCACTCCTAAGGTACGCCCTAGGTAAGGGCAGGGTGCCATATAAGTAAAAGGCAAGATATGTACTTTTAAGTTTTACCTGTCCTAGTAATGAAAAACGTACAGTAATTTTTAGGTTTCACCTGCACAGCGCTTGCACTGTGATTGGGAAATCTATTGTATTTAACATAAATCTTAAAAGGGGCTTACATCCTGCCCCCTTGCTTTCCTTGTTTTTCATTGGTTCCTGTGCTTGCCTCTTACTTTTCCTGTGTTTCTATTGGCTGCAGTACTATTTTGTGCATTTACCCATGCTTGTTTTGCCTGTGTTCTTCTTATCTGCCTCCCAACGCCAAAGCACTCCTTTTCATCTGTGTTGGTCAAACTGCTTTCTTATCTCATTTGTGAGCAAGCATGTTTACTTTTTGGCATGTAGTTCATCTTCTGCACCCCTGTCCTCATCCTCCCCGCTCTCCATGGGTCATCACACTCCACCCGCCCTATGTGGTGTCACCCTTCCACCTGGCGGTTTCTTCACCAAAACCCCTGCCCCGCATTCCACCCGATCAGAAATACAATTTGCTTGTGATTTAATAAATCTGTACTATTTCCCCGGTGGTCCCCGGTGGGATGATGTCTTTCTAGTTCTGGGAAGTGACTTGTGCAGGAACGAGGAGGGCAGAAAACCAGAAGCTCACGAATGGCATCCCAGCAGGACGTCAGCGCATGCAATCTGTCTCCAGGGCTAAAGCATACATACAGGCCTTCCGTTAATCTGTCCCACAACACACCACCACCCACAACGGATCCACCACAGCAGTTGGAACAAGGTCACCGAAGACCAACTTATCGCTTCCGGCTCCCAGAACCCACCCATCGACACCACCGACACTGATGCAGCTGCCCGCAACTTTAGGCAATGGGTCAACACCTGTGCCAATACTCTCGCCCCAATCAAGAACCCCTCCAACAGATGCACTGACAGAAAGGCCTTCTGGTTTACCACTGACCTCCACGAATCTAAGCAAAGCTGCCGAAGACTCGAAAGAAAGTGGCCCCAGATCAGACTCTGGACAACCTCACAGCTTTCAAAAACGCCATCCGCAGACACCACCAACTCATCCAAGCCACCAAGAGAACCGCCTTCAAAGACTGTATCAACAACAACGCACACAGCCACAAGGAGCAATTCAACGTTGTGAAGGAACTCTCCAACCCCAGCTCCAACGCCAACGACATCCCGCCATCCCAAGACCTCTGCGACTCCCTATCCTGCTAATTCCACAAGAAGATTGCAGACATCCATGACAGCTTCAGCACCCAGACCCCCCCCCGGCAACCACCAACACCACAGATTCACCTCTGACCAACCTCCTGCTCTCCTGGACCCCTATCAATGACAACGACACCATCGAAATCATGAACACCATCCACTCCGGCTCTCCATCTGACCCCTGCCCTCACCACATCCTCAACAAAGCAAGCTCTGTCATCGCACCCCAACTACGGAAGATCATCAACAGCTCCTTCGAGTCCGTCACCTTCCCGGAGAGCTGGAAACACAGCGGTATCAACGCCCGCCTCAAAAAACCTGAGGCGGATCCGAAGGACCTCAAGAACTTCCGACCTATCTCCCTGCTCCCCTTCCCAGCAAAAGTAATTGAGAAGGCTGTCATCAGACAACTAACCCGCTTCTTTGAGGAGAACTGCACCCTGGACCCTTCCCAATCTGGATTCCGCAGCAACCACAGACCGGAAACCGCCCTCATCGCTGCCACCGACAACATCAGAACCATTATGGACAACAGAGAAACCGCGGCCCTTATCCTCCTGGACCTCTCGGGCGCATTCAACACCGTCTGCCATCACACCCTACGCTTACGCCTCAGCAATGCTGGAATCCCCGACAGAGCCCTGGACTAGGTCACCTCCTTTCTCACCGGCAGAACGCAGAGAGTCCGCCTCCCCCCATTCTGTTCGGAGGCCACCAAAATCATCTGCGGCGTACCCAAGGGTTCGTCCCTCAGCCCGACTCTCTTCAACATCTACATGGCCTCGCTCACTAACATCGCCTGATGCCACAACCTCAACATCATCTCATACGCTGACGACACCCAGCTGATCCTCTCCCTCACCAAGGACTCCGCCAAGACCTACCTCCATGAAGGAATTAAGGCCATTGCCGAATGGATGAAGCACAGCTGCCTCAAACTCAATTCCGACAAGATGGAAGTCCTCATCTTCAGCTCACCCCCTTCGCATGGAATGACTCCTGGTGACTTGCCACTCTCTGAACCAATCCGACTCCCACCGACCATGCACCCAACCTAGGATTCATCTTGGACCCCTCACTATTCATGACCCAACGAGTCAACACCATCTCCTCCTTCTGCTTCAACACCCTCCGCATGCTCCTAAAGATCTACAAATGGATACCCACCGAAACCAGAAGAACAGTCAACCAATCCCTCGTAAGCAGCAAGCTGGACTACAGCAATGCCCTCTACTCAAGAACCACGGCCAAACTCCAGAAGAGGCTGCAACGCATACAGAATGCCTCTGCACGCCCCATCCTGGACATCCCCTGCCACTGTCACATCACAGACCACCTGAAAAACCTGCACTGGCTCCCAGTCAACAAGAGAATCACCTTCAAACTCCTCACCCACGCTCACAATGCACTGCACAACACTGAATCAGAATACCTAAACAGATGACTCTCCTTCTACACCCCGACCCGGCATCTTTGCTCCGCCGACCTCGCCCTCGCAACCGTCCCACGCATCCGCAGAACTACAACCAGCGGTAGATCATTCTTAAACCTTGCCGCCAAAATGTGGAAAACTCTTCCCACCCACCTGCGCCAGACCAAAGACCTCCTTACCTACAGGAAACCTCTCAAGGCCTGGCTGTTCGAGCAGTAGCTGCACCTCCCCTCCCCTTGTCCACCCTCGCCTCCTCAGCGCCTTGAAACCCTCTTGGGTGAGTAGTGCGCTTTACAAATTTCTGATTGATTGATTGATAAGTATTGTGACTGTGAGATTGATTGATGCCCGCAGCAACTATGTCTGCTCCCAATAAATTCAGTTGCTAAGCATTGTCATTTCTCGTCTTCTTTGTCATTTCTAGTCCAGTTGTTAAGTTTCGTCATTTCTCATCTACAGCATGACTGTACTTGTTTGAAGGTGCGAGATCATACAATGAACAAGTTTTATCAGCAAAAAAACAAAATCAGGTGCTTGTTGTGCACAGGCGTGGCTCAGATACCACAGTGACAGCTTGTGTCTGATTCCCACAGCCGCTGCTGCTGATCTTATGTAGTCAATGTGGTTAGTGTTGGCGGCTCAGCTGGTTAGTATAACCTTCCATTAACTGCCACTGGATGGCACCTTGTAATCACAAATCAACTGCACCTTCTCCATTGCAGAGACGTCTGTTCAGTTGCTGCTTGAACCGTTGAAATGGACACAGCATGATTTAGACATATAAATTGGAGCTTATTGTAGCTGAAGATGATATTGCATTGGTCCTTAGTAAGTAAACTTACAAGGGGATGCATGTAGCTCGATGAACCTTTTGACTCGTTTAAGATGTTCTTATCGTAGCTTCAGAACAGAATCCTTAATCAATGCACAATAATCTATAATCATTAGCAAATCAATTAATCAATGGACTCAGTAATTGTCACACACCTTGACTTTCCAGCCATGAATAACCACACCTTTAGTAAAAGTTTAGTAAGTTTATTTCCCTTATAGTAACAATGCTACGATCATGTAGATTATCTAAAAATCAAGTCAAAGCGCATCTAAAAATAATATTGAGTAACTAAAAAGACGCAAGAAACACAAACTCATTAAATCTTGAATCATAATACACTCTAAAGCATCAGTGCAAATCATCAGCAAAGTTAGCTTCAATAATGCTACATAATCCATAGAGTTCAGCAAAGTAGCTCGTCAACCATTGGTCTCTGCAATTTGTCAGTCCTCATGTAGATACCCTCAACTTATCCAAATTAGCATCAGCATGTGGGCCTTCATGCAAAACAATTTAGAACTCAGATTTTGTAAACATCTGGCCAAAGAAAGCTAATAAAACAGCGCAGTTGGTAACTAGAAAGAAAAGGCATAAAATACAATTCAGTCATGTTGTCATATCTACCTACCCACGGTATGGGTCAGCAATCAGAATCAGTCTTCATCCTCAGGTCATCAATCGATCAGCAACACATCAGGCTCTCAGTCAGAGAGTATGAGCCCAGTGACATAATCTCGAATCTCTTCTAAGTCTCTTCTTCTCTACAGCGGTCTCCCTAAAAATCTGATCTCCTTTCCCTCTGTCACATTGTTATATCAAAGTTACCCAAACTATCCCCTAATTTCCAATTGGTCAATTAATCGTACGTTATTACTCTACCCAATAGTGATTCTATACCAAATCTATGAATTCTAATATTTCGCCTTTCACACAACGTTGATTGGTCCGCTTTACGATGTTCTCATCATCCGGCTCGTCAGTTATCAAATTTGTTGCATCTTTGTCTCCAGTCAGTGTCTTCATTGTTCCCGTCCTGGGAAAGAACCTCTAGCACACATTACATACAGTCCGATACATTTTAAGGACACAGTCTCCTGTTCGTCGGTTCTCATGGAAAGCATTTTATGAAACAATTAACATTTCCCAGTTAGTTCACTCTGTCAGCATTTTCTATTAAACGCTAAGTAGTACAGCTTCTGCATGAGGCCTTGCAAACTAGGCCAAGACACTCACTAAGTTAAGGCCTACAATTAATAAGCTAGAGCATACTTCACAACCCTCAATATGACATAATACTACATTAATCTAATACATTTTCAATATTTCGTGAGTATTAATCATTAATTAGTACATTTTGTGAACCCTGATGGCCATTCTTTGAGCTCACAATTTCAAATGTGTGCATTATTTTTCTATGTTATTCATTTTCTACAGAGTTCATTATTCAAAATACATAAACACCCATTAATAATTTCTAATTAAGACATCTGCTTCAGCAATGATAAGCTATCTGTTATTACGGTTACCATTAGACATATGTGTGACTCCAGTGAGATGATTACTAGCTCCAAAGTAAATTATTACAACCCATTTTTGAAATTCTGCAGGATTGCATTGGCGCATCAGCCATTTTCCCACAAACTACTCAATGACATGTCCATGTCAGATTTAAATGTGCAACAGTTACCCTGAAGTGGAAGTGCCTTGAACTCCGTGCCATGCGTATTTTTCATGCTGCCATTCCTAATTCTGCGGATGAGTTGGTAGACAATACGGGTAAAAATCCAGTTGACTACCGTGATATTTAAAACTCTGAAAACAAAAGAAGATTTGAAAGATGAGCACATAAAACAAATAAACAAATGGATGGTTGTGTTTTGATGACACAACATGGGAACAGAGTGTTTTGCCACATGCACTGCTACTGATACGTGAAACCTTCACTCATTTGCATGTTGTCAGGAAGTAGCTGCCCATTTGGACAGCGCAGTAGAATTATACAGCACAAGAGGGCCAAATTATGTGGCAGTGCTGAGTAAATTATGTGTCAAGAAAAGGCAAATTATGCCGCACATTTTGTAATAGTATCACTTCATTATTTCATCATTTTTTCCCTCAGCTTCCAGCTGATTGGTTATATAGTAGGGGCATGCACACCATGATGCCACTTTTTGTTCACACTCCCCCTCTTCGGTTGCGTGACAAAACACATTAAACACATTAGACTTGGCTGGAAATGAGCTTCAGGTCTTTACAAATAGTAGGCTTCTGGTCTTTACAAATGGTGTGTCTTTCTGAGTGCGTGACATTGTGTATGTGATGTCTTTTTTTGATGAAACTGTTTACTAGATGGTAGTGTTTTACTTTATACGCATGTATTCCGCGCATGGTGGGTCACGCTCTAGTCGGCTTGAAGTCAGCAGACGCAGTTTTGCAAGGACCTGTTTAGCTGTGGCAAATGTTTCCCAAAGCAGCCTGATTAGCCACGTTTTTCCTAGGTAGTATGTATGCAGACTACATTTCCAACCCAACACCGGCTCGTATACCCCTCTAGATCTATGATTGGAAGCGTTTCCACCACTTGGGATCTCTTCACATCTTTCACCATAAGGTTAGCACTAATTCATTGCTCTAGAGCTGGCCGTCTACTTGCACTCACCATGCTGCCCGCTGTTTACCTCAATAGCTTTTTAACAACCAGTTTCCCTATTGCCCGCACAAAGATGTGCACGTTTACCATATTTCTGCACTAGTACTATAGTGGCTTCTGAGTAATCACTGTGCCTGGCTTTTTTTGGCATTGATATTGTGTGGTTGTTGTTCTGCCTAGCTTCCCCTGCAGTATTTATTTCTGAACTTCGAGGAAGTTTCCCCGTCTTTCAGTACTTGTTACTTTGTCCCAGCACGCACTACAGCGTCCTCACAAAGTTGCGGTAGTGCATAGGATCAGCTAAGTTCTCTCAAAAGTAAGGCATTTTCTTTCATGTTTGCTCCCATGTTTTACAGTTGCCCGCCATTCCTGTGCCAGTGTATGCCTTTCTGACAACCCACTATGCTCAATTCCAGTAGTTTGAGGTGCGTTCTATCTATCCTCATGCTTCATTGCCTCCTCTTCCACACACAGTTTAGATACCTCCTTTAATGTTATCCTCACTTTTATGGAATTCTTTAACTTATATTGCACAACTGCTCATCAACTTAAAACTCACAAAAAAATGTAATAATCAAATAGGTGAAACCTAATGCATTTACCAATGCTTGTTCATTACTGTGGGGCCTGCTTCTTTCATAGGCCAGCATTGGGAATTACTTAATATACTTTTAAGCTGTAATTCGTGATCAAAAAGAAGCAGTTCTATCATGTTTGATATCATTGGAATGGTGAAGTTCGGTTTATTATTACTGTTTCAGAAATGCCACTTTTAGAAAGTGGGCTTTTCTCTGCTTTCACTGCCCTGTGTGCCTACAGCCTGTCTCCAATACACGTCTGAACTAGGCTGCGTGACATGTACATTTGTGCATTCTCTTCAGAAACTCACAACACAGGATACTCAACTGCATCTGTATTCACATTCATACAGATTGGTCTTCCTGGGGAGGAGGTTGGGAGGGCTCACACTTACACTTCAAAGGGTAGTGGCCTGAGCTCACACAAAGAAGCAGATTACCTCCCACTGATAGTCTGGAGCCAGGGCTGGGCTGAAAGGGGTACCTGTGCGCCTCAGAGAGATCCTTTGAAGTCATTCCCCACATCAAAAGCATTCTGGAGTACAACTACTGGGTCTCTGACCCCCAGAAATTAGTTCACTACTGGGCCTAGAAGAAACTATGCTGGAGTAACGGCTGCTGTGCTGAAGGATTGTCTCCTTGCTATGGCAGATTGTTCTGAGAAACTGCTTCCCTGCTTGACGGAGCTGCCCTGCTGCCTGCTGATCTCTACCCTGCTAGAATACTGAAGGACTACTACCAACCCCAGAGTGATGCCAAGGGCTTGTTGGCTTGCCCCCTTTTCTTTGCAAGGTCTCAGTGACACCAAAGACCTCATTCCCTGCATCTCTTATCACCCCGTACTGCAGAGCCATCCTGCAAAGTGAGTAGTTGGATTGATTGACATTGCCACAGGGTGAGCTTGACACTTGCTTGCAGCTCAGCGCTCTGTCTGACCAAAAGGAAACCTTCTGGGTTGCTTTCCCGTGCTAGAGAGGCAAGTCCACTCTCCTAGCAGCTCTTTCTGAGGAGAGCAAGTGCTGTGCTCCACTCTCGCATCACATCACTTTCCACCAGGGAGATGCCATTCTCAGCTGGGTGTTCCTTGTGTGCTGAGACAGAGGGTCTCTCTGGGGCCGCACACCAGGAGAGCAATGCTCCTTTGCACGGGCACTAGAGGAGAGCCCCGAGAATCATGGGTGCCCCGCCTCCAGTTGCCCTGGAAACCTTTGCACACTGGGCATGCGTGACTACGAGGCAGACTAAGGAGCAGCGGCTGGCCCAATTCTCAGTGGGGGCGTGTGGGGTGAATGACTGGGATGGGGGAAAGAATGAAATAAAAAATTAAAAAACACTTACCTTTCTGTTCCTGCTGCCGCCTCCTGCCGCCTCGCTCGTCGCTTCTCTTCTAGTGTCCCAGCATTCAATGGGGCACCAGCACAGGCTCCCCAGCAATCCTGGTGCCACTTCCATGCTAGAAAGCTAGCTTGAAAGCAACACCAGGATTGGTCTGAGCGGCTCAGACTGCCGCTCAGACACAGCCATGGGATCTCTGCAGTTTCTTCAGCCCGGCTATTAAAAACAGCTGGGCTGGAGGAACCTAAGTGTGCATGTGTGTTTGGCCGGCCTGAGACAGCCGGCCAAACACACATGCATACTTAGGTGCTCTCTGTACTCCTCCCACCTCCCCTGACCCAGCCTGACCCCTACCCCTCCCTGTATTGCTGGCTGAGCCAGCAGATGAAAAATAAAATGATAGTGGAACTATCATTTAATTTTTCAACTCCTGGCTCTTGGCTTGGGGGATGACGCTCCTCCGCCATTGTGGAGGAGCTGCCCCTGCGGAGGAGTGTCATATGCCCCAGCTGAACCTTGCAGCAGCGTTATCCCCTGCAGCGGCAACAAGTATTCCTGCAGCTACAGGGACCTGGTTGTGCTTAAATAAACTTACTGCCTTTCCGAGATGAGTGGTCATGTGCAGCATTTCTCCCCGCCGAGTTTTGGGATTCCAAGAAACTATAATAGCTGGCTGCGCTACGGAGAGGAGCGCAGCCAAGAGTATTACCATAACTGTTCTACAAGAAGCACAATAGCCCTCCTAGGATTCTACTACCCTGTATACGCTGAAAAGTCTTGAAGCACTGTTTCCACTCCTACAATTAACTTGCTAAAAGCAACAGTTCAGGAAATATTGATTGCATTTTTATTGTTTTTGATCTTGTTTTATTCAGATAAACATACTTTTTCCACATACATGTTCAGTTTTTGTGTGGTGTTTTCATTGTGTTGCTGTATGTGTGTGTTGCACAAATACTTTACACATTGCCTCTTAAGTTAAGCCTCACTGTTCTGTGCTAAGCCACCACAGGGTGAGCACATGTTCATTTAGGGTATGTAACTGCCTTTCCCTGTCTTGGATTGTGGTCCAAAATTGGTTAGGGTCCATACCTCTGCCACCTAGAGCCCCAACTTCTAACATCCACCCTGAAAAGGATTGTGGTTGTTTCTTGAGAGGGTTCTTTTTTTTTGTAAACAAAGTTTATTGCAATTTCGATCAACCAGTGAGCAGGTAAACATAGTATAAGAGAACATACAGTGATCTACATAGACTCTGAGGGCAAGAGCTTTTTCAATCTACACATCTCTGCACTAACAGCAATCTAATGTTGCAACATCTACCCTACCCCCCCATCCCTCAACCTCCCCAACAGTGCCCCACCCCCCAGTGATGATACTGGTAGCATATCTGGACAGTTCTATTGTATGTAGGTGTGCTATGAAGGAGTCAACCCTCCGCTCACAATGTGAGAGTGTTTCCCCCGTCTAGTCCAACCGTAGGATCCTGCCCCGCGGTCATCCGTAATGGCACCAATGGATTGGGTCTATTGGTAACTTCACAAAGCATCCAATCATCATTCAATCAGGGGACTGGACCCAATCGACATTCCTCCTTAAAGGAGTCTAATATCGCATCCCAACCTTGCGCCGCCTCCAGGGGACGCCAACCCCTTCTGGCCTCACCATGTAGAACAGCGCTCTCGCACCCAGCCCACCTAGTTAGTTCTCTGGTCCATTGGGACAGTCTCGGCCCAACTGGATTCTTCCAGGACATCGCTATTTCCCTCTTGGCTAGTACGTAGGCCAAGTCCCGGAACCTGTTGGTTATTTTGTACTTAGCCGTGCGTGGAAACCAGCCAAGCAGACAATGACCTATTGTGAAGGGGACTTCCCTTCCTATCGCTCCAGCCACCAGTCTGCTCACCTCCGCCCAATACACCTCCGCCGTAGGGCAGCTCCAGAACATATGCCTAAATTCCGCCTTCTCTAGCCCGCACCTCGGGCAATGTACTCCTTCCACTTCAAAGTACCTGCTGATCCGCTCAGGGGTGAGATATGCCCTATGTAGTACATAAAAATTAATCAGCTTAAATCTGGCATTGCGAGTCATTTTGCAGAAGCCCCCAGAATACGCTCCCAGTCCACATCGGATATAGTTGTGCCCAGGTCTACTTCCCAGGACGATTTGAGCTGAGTCAAAGGTATGGTCCTATCCGCCTGAACCCTGCTGTAGAGATTAGAAACTGCCTTAAAGGTGCCAGAAGAAGTCGCCAAATATGTACAGGTTGTTTGTGCAGTGAGCTCTCCTGTCCGTGTCAGCCAATGTTTCCTGATACTAGCCACTACTGAGCCATATAATAAGAAGTGCCCTCCCTGTAGACCGAATTGTGTCCGAAGGACTTTAAACGGCATCAGCGTCCCCTCCTTAAATAGTGCTCCTACGGACTTTAAATTCAAGGGAATCATGCGTCCCAGTACCCGGACACCCCAACAACAGTTCGTATAATCTAGTCTCTGGGGGAGTAAATGCCTTTACCCCCAACCCTGTCGCTGCTCTGTTGGCTATCCATTGCACCAACCACTGGAGCTGCGCTGCCAAGTAGTAAGCCTCAAAGTCCGGGACTGCTAGGCCTCCGTCTGGGGACCGCCTCTGAAGTTTGGCCAGAGCCACTCGCTTCCGTCCACCCCCCCCCAGATAAAGGCTATGACCATGGATTCCAGTTCTGCAAATATGGCCTTAGGAATCCATACTGGCAGGACCGTGAAGTGATACAGGAGGCGAGGCAACACCACCTTTTAAGGATGGCTACCCTCCCCGCTACAGATAGAGGCAAGGTTTGCCAGAAAGCCATGTTGGAACGGAGGGAACGCAATGAGCCTCCAATATTGCTGTCTATTATATCCTGTGGGTCATGGAAAATCCTGACCCCCCAGTATGAGAGGCATCTTGGAACCCACTGGACATTTCCCAACTCCAATGGTGGGGTTACAGTAGCGTTCAAAGGAAACAGGCCGGTCTTGCCCCAATTCACCCAAAGTCCAGAAAGCTCACCAAACTGCGAAAGCAACTGTTGGGTTCGGGGAAGGTCTCTGTGTACATCGTCTAAGAAGATCAACAGGTCATCCGCATACAACGCTATCTGATGTCTCTTGCCCCCCACCACTATGCCGGGACCCCCACCACCACTGCGCGCCGCGGCTGCCAATGGCTCCATAGCCAGTGCAAATAGCAGCGGTGATAGGGGACACCTCTGTCTGGTACCCCGCTCAACGACATAAGGTCTGGATATAGTCCGTCCTGTCCGTACCCTAGCAGTGGGCTCAGTATACAACAATCTGACCCAGGCAATGTATTCCGGTCCGAAATGAAGGCGGGACATCACTGTATAAAGGAAAGCCCACTCCAAGCTATCAAAGGCCTTTTCTATATCGACTGCGAGCACTCCAGGGGCTGGGCTAGTCGAATTCCGATCGTTTATGACCGCTATAAATCTGCGTATGTTATCCGCTGTGTTGCGCCCCGGGATGAACCCGGCCTGGTCAGTATGTATTAGTGTTGTCATGTGGGGGAGCAGCCTAGAGGCCAGTACCTTGCTGAGGATCTTGTAATCCAGGTTCAGCATGGATAAAGGTCTGTAAGCCCCAGCTTCCGCAGGATTTTTCCCAGGTTTAAGCAAGGGCACTATTACCGCTTCCCTCGCTGTTGCCGGCAAAATTCCTCGGTCCCTGGCGGATTGATATAGAATCTCGAGCCTAGGAGCTAACAAATCTATATACATGGCATAGAATTCGATAGGGAGACCATCTGTCCCCGGAGTCTTTCCCCTCGATAGTTCACTAATGGCCCTCCAAATCTCTGGTTGTGTAATGGCGCCCTCAAGTTGTGTCGCAGCGTCCGGTGGTAGTGTCTGCAACTGCAGTCTAGATACATAACTATCGGTGGAGTTACCGTCAGGACGAAGAGTGCTTTTATATAATCGTTCGTAAAAGGTCATGAGGTGAGAGTTAATTTGCTCCTGCCCGTGAAGGGGATTCCCACACTCCGATATCATTTCCAGGATAGGTGATGTCTTATGTGTTTGTGATACTACCCAAGCTAACATCCGACCCGCTTTGTCTCTCTCCCCGTGTGCTCGTGTGATATAGTTTTGGTAGTCGAAGCATCGAAGACGCTCCACACAGTCAGCGACCGTTGCTCTAAGCTCTAAGATAGTAGGTTGAAGGAGCGGATTTTCAGGCCTTTTTTTCTCCATCTCTCGCAGCTCACTCTCCGCTTGTTCAGTGTCCCTAAGTAGAGTCCTTCGGACCCTCACCGCTCCTGCAATACAGCGCCCACGCACCACCATTTTAAAAGCGTCCCATTCAATCAAGGGGTTATTGGTCGAAGCCTCGTTATCTACAAAGTAGTGGGTAATATGTTGTCTCAGCTCCTCCCGAAAGGGTGCGTCTTCTAGGGACTCAGTCTTCAGCCGCCAGGTGGGGATGCGGGAAGGGGGTGAACCCCAGCGTAACTCTAGTAATAGAGGGTTATGATCAGAGATTGTGCAGGTCAGGTATTCAACATTATGCACCTGAGGGAAAATGTCTGGGGAGCAGAAAAACACATCTAAGCGGACATGGAGCTCGTGCCAGGGAGAGAAGTAGGAATAGTCTCTGGTCTCAGGGTGTAGCCGTCTCCAGACATCCACCAGCCCCCAACTCGCCTGCCAGGAGGAGAATAGCCCTGCTACTCTCATCAGAGGGGAATCATGTAACGGAGGGTGGGAGCGATCCCTGGAGGGATCGGCCACACAATTAAAGTCGCTCCCCATCACTAGGGGGAACTGCAAATAGGTGGCTAGGAGGCCCGATAAGCGTGCAAAGAACTCACCCTGGTCCCAGTTTGGGGCGTAGACATTGATCAACGCTAGATCTCTTCCCTCCAATCGACCCCGGATTGCTACAAAACGTCCCTCAGGGTCTATGAGCGTGTCCAATAACTGGAATGGAACCCCGGCTCTGATCCATATCAAGGCACCCCTGGCGAATGCGGAATAAGAGGTATAGTATGCCTGGCCCCTCCACCGTTTCTGCAGTGCTAGCCCTTCAGCCTGGGTTAAATGTGTTTCTTGGAGCAACGCAATCTGAATCCCCCTCCGCTGTAAATGTGAGAATACCTTATATCTCTTAGACATTGTGTGCATGCCCCGCACATTCCATGAGAGAAATTTATAAGTGCCTAACGTCGCCATAACTGTGTTTCAATCCCCATCTGTGACATGCCCCATGCAGGGCTAGCAGATACCACGAAGATCCCTACTCTCACATTATACAACACCAGCAGACCAATGTTAAACATCCACCACTCATCACTCCCCCTAAACAAGCCCCAACAATTAACATCCCAACTCCCCTTCCCCAGGACAAAAGTTTGAACGGCTCTCATCCAAACTTCGCGAAATGTCAACTAGTTTATCGAAAGTGGGGGAACTCCTAGATCACAAAAGGAGTGGGCCATCGCTCTAATCCCCACTACCGGATTGCAAGATATAGTAGTACTTGTGGACCCAGATCTCATCCATCTGGCGGATACGACCGCCATAGTGACAGCTAGTACGCCCACCTCACCGGCCACTACGGTGTCTGCCAGAGGAGGCTCTCATTACCAGGGCAACTGGCGCAAGTGTAGTTCGATGGGAGGACTCTCATATGATACAGTCAGAAGTGCCCGGTGTTATGGCCGGGCCCGATCCGTCGGATACATGGGAAGTCTCGGATTCATGGTTCGAATCAGATGGTTCACAGTCCGCAGCGGTCTGTACTTGGGATCCGCGATCAGAGCCGCTCAATGAAGCTGCTGCCTCCATGGCTATTCGTCTCTCAGTTTGCATCTCCACAGGGGAAGGACTATTTACTATACGGGCCGTGTTGCTTTTAGCCCCTCTCCTCCGTCCATGCTCAGGGCCCTGTGTCGGAGGACCATTCCCCTCATGTGGAAGCAGATCAAGCCATTGCCATACCTCCTCCGCCGTAGTGAAAAACTGTGTACTGTCTTTGGTCACTACCCTAAGCTTCGCCGGGAACAGCATGCCATATTGTAGACCCAATTGGCGCAGTTTCTGTTTTGCATCCCTGAAGGTGGCCCGTTGTTTTTGTACTTCCCGGGAGAAGTCTGGGAAGATACGTACCGTGTGATTGTCCATTGTGCGATCCCCTTTGGTCCTGCTTTGATGCAACAGGTAATCCCTATCTCGGTAATGAAGAAGCCTGGCTATTATAGGTCGCGGGGGGCTCCCGGAGGGGGAGGACGCGTCGGAACTCTATGTGCCCTCTCAATCGCAAAAAAAGGAGAAAGTCCATCGCCCGCTAAGTCCTCTCGGAGCCACCGCTCGAGGAACTCCGCCAGGCCAGTTTGTGGAACACTTTCAGGCATACCAATCACCCGTATGTTATTGCGTCGCGATCTATTTTCCGCATCTTCGGCCCTTAATTCCAGGGCCCTGATCCGGGTCTCCAGCTGCTGTGTACACTTAGTGGCATCCTTGACCTCCGGAAGAAGCTCTTTAAGTTGTCTGTCGGTGGTGGACACCTTTTCGGCCAGGCGACGGTGATCATCTCGCAGTACTGTGAGATCCGTGGCCAAAGCGTCGATTTTCCCCTCCAGTGCTACACGGGAAGCTGTTATAGCTTGTAGGACATCTTGAAGTGTGGGGTCGTCGCGTCCCTCTCCTGAAGCGCCATTCCTGGGGTCAGGCGGGTCTGCCTGTGCCTCAGCTGAGGACCCACCTTTTTGTTCTATGTCCCTCCGGCGACCGACTTTACCCATTTTCTGGGGTATGGCTCCAACTCCGTCTGGTCGGTGGGCTCTGGACATCAACTCTCCCACCTCAGCGATGTATACTGCACTGCCAGTGGGATCGCCGAACTGTTATTAGAGAATTGCTGTTTCCGGTGCTCGGTACTCGTGTAAGAGGTTTATCGCCTTCCAGTGCCAGCCGCACTCCGCACTCTAGGCCGCCAAGAACCCCTGGGGACGCCACACGCCAGGTAGACAGGACACTCTCTCTCCTCCCAGTCAGGCTGTGGACCTGTCGAGCCAAGCAGCCTCGCCGTTTGTGGAGGGCGCCTTCAAGCATGCATGTTTCCCATCTAGTGTCTGGGGGCCCCCTGCACTCTCCTGTAGGTAGCACTGCGCATCTAGGGGGACCCCTGTAGAGGGGGGCCGTATGCACTGTGCCTCAGTGCAGGCCAGGATCGCCCTATCAAGCCGCCGACTTCGTCCTCCTCGTTCCAGCTCACCTCAGGAGGTCCATGGAGTCGAGCCTCCCTAGAAGTACCCCCCGGCGTTGCCGTGCAGACTGCGATCAGTCGTCCTCAGAGGGGAGCTGCCAAAGGAGCTCTGGGGGAACCCCGGAATTATCGCCTCTAACCGTGATCCACTTGATCCTTCCCTCGGGTGCCGGCCGCCATGTTGTGTGTGCTCCGCAGTCCTCAGCCGAGCACAGTCGCAGTGCTGGGCCCCACTGTTCGTCGGCGTGGGTCCCCAGAGGGAACCACCAGGTCCCCTTGTAATTCTTGTCTCCCAGAGGGGTGAGCTGGATAGGATCAGGGAGTTGCTTTAGTGGATCGTCTGCCGCCGGAAACGCCGTTCAGATCGCGGCCGCCATCTTTTTTTTTTTTCGTGGCACTCCGTCGGCCGCCAATTCGCCCCAAAACTCTCTTCCCTTCGGGATCGGGCCCCTCAAAATGAACCTCAGGACCCCTTCACACTTTCAGCCAGGCAATGGGGGTGGTTGGGGGTCCACTGCATTTCAGGCTGGACCGAAGTGGGGATCGCTAGCAGGGGCCTCATGGAGAGGCTTCCTCTGCCATCGGCGTCAGGCCACGCCCCCGCTTGAGTGGGTTCTTACCAACCAATTACCAAATTTCTCATGGGAGTCATACTAGTATCCATTGGTTTAATACTTTGGTTTTCAGCCAGTATATGCAATTCCGGACCGAACTTGCAGGTGATCCTATTAAAGGCTTTTCTCATGGTAATTCCTCAGTTTAACCCCATTCTCTGGTTTATGTAGCCATACTTTAATGTACAAATCAAAAGTAAGTGTCAGCTTTGCAAATCTCACAAGGAATTGAAACTGTTTATTAATCTGTCCAACCTAGACTCCAATGTGTAAATTCTTGCAACTTTTAAATGCTTTTCTACCAATAACGTAATTAAAAGCACATGAAACTAGTTTGTTATTGTGCCAATAAAGTAGGGCAAGCCATCCCAAAATTAAATGTTAATAGTTCTTACCAATGCACTTTGATATACTACTTTTATACACTTACAGAATATTTTAACTCAAGATGTACCATTCAGGAATATTTTTCATGTGAGGGGCATTTCAGGTAGATTTTATTTTGGGAGGGATAATATTTGAGCATTAAACTAAGAAACCAAACACAAACTTCAGTATTTTGAATGGGAGCAGCATTTCTTTTAGCAAGGTTGGTCTGCAAACATTGCCGATAGAGTTTCTTACCCACGCATATGGTTTGGGTAATTTATGAATGCAAAACTACAAATCCGAATGGGAGCAGCAGTTTTTTTAATGGGAGCAGTCGGAAATCAACTCAAAATTAAATTTTCAAGTTAAATGTTTGTCTGAACAGTGAGTTTGAAGAATTTTCTGAGCATGAGATGCCCTTTACATAATTATGTGTAATTTTTCTGCAATTTTATGTAATTATGTTATGCAAAATTATGCAAGATGGCCCACCTCCAGTTGTTTGGTATTTCTCTGAGTAAGGTATTTTACCCTTTTTACCTGTTTTTACAAACTTAAAAGATATATGGTTTATAAAATGTATTTTGTGTCGTATTATTTCTTATCCAAATATTTTCCTGTTACTCTGCCTTTTCCAATTTAAAACCTATTTTGATAGTACCAGTGGCTTGCTTAAAGTGAAGCCTCAGTCTAAACAGTATATTCTTTGATGTGTATAGGAACAATCCATTTAACCTTTTTTTTTTTTTACAAATTGTGTGAAAGTGTCAGTAGAATGCAATTTTCCTATATCCTAAAAAAAGCACTTGCCACTTTAAGAGTTATTAATTGTAAGTTAACATTAAACTGAAGAGCAATGTAAAATAACTACTTCTCCTTCACAAGCCCTTGCTAGTTCAGCATTGCACTGAGGACAATCATCAGTACTGCAAAGGTAGTATTTCATACGTAGTATTTTCTAGTGCCATATGCAATGTCTGAGCTTCCTGGGCAGGTGGATGGTGGAAACGTCAGTGGTGAGGAAGTTGGATCCAATGCCCCTATGGCTCCATACAGAAATCTAGAGATTATAACATCTGATGTTACAAGTGTTAGTAGTAGTCACAATATACTAGACAGTGGTTTCCCATAGGATGGGGAATAACATTCACATATTACAAATTGATTAAAATAAGAAATTGATCAAAACTCATGACATTAGCCAGAACATTTTTTAAATATAATGAACGCCGCAAGATCCTACAAAAAAAGTGCTCAGTGCTCAAGTGATCCTACAGTGAGTGAAAATAGCAAAATGATCCTGGTGAGTATATTACAAGAAAAGCAATGGTACATTTATAATTTCTGTTGCTGTTTTGTTCCTTCAGAAAAAGGGGAAAGCCCTTTGTATTGATACAGCAAACTCATTGATTTATAGGTTCGGTCTGTTTGCCAAAATGTGTAGACGGTGTTTTGACCCATTGTGAATTATAGGATCATAACAAGGACAAAGTAGCTGAGAGCAGAGCAGTAGTCTGATGTGCTTGTGTTTTGCACAGTTGCTGATGAAGTGACAGTCACTTTCTGACACAATTTGGTCTCTGTTTAAAGGCAAGTGGTCTGTGTTGTCCAACAGCAACATTCATATCATGCGAAACTAAAGGAGGAATTGATTCCATTAGGTAATTAAGAAGCTTCTAGGGGTATCCCAGTGTGACAGGGTCAGAGTAGTAATGGAGGCGCAGAGGCTTTACCGTGGTGTATGATGCTTTCATTATTTTGACATAAGTATGATACAGTTTTCCGTTCTACAATTCCTTTTCTTCTTCTTTCCTCTCATAGGGTCTTCACCCTCTTTATTCTTCTTTTCCAGGTGGTGACTCAGGAGGCGCTTGGAAGGAAAGAAGAATACAGAAATGGTGGTTTAGGAGGTATGTATTTCTAATGATATACTTTTCTCTCTCTCTCTCTCTCTCTCGCTCTCTTGTCTCCCACTTTCTTTCTGTCTTCGGGTCTTCTGTTTTCTTTCTTTCTGCGTCGTCTTCTTTCCAGCGCCGTCTCCTCTGCTCCGCTCGTCTGCCACTCCAGCCTGTACGCATCGTCTCCTCCTGGAGAAAACCTTCCTCCCTCTGGTGAGTTCATTCTGGGTTTAAACCCCCCCCCGCTTCGGCGTTGGTCCTTTCCTGATTGGCTACGGCTGTGTCGAATACTTCCGGGTCAACTTGTCCGGACCCGACAGTGCCCCCCGGGGTATGTCGGTGCCGCATCTCCGAGGTCCGTATCGTCACACCCAGATTACCACTGCATGTAAAATGTATTTTGTGTCGTATTATTTCTTGTCCAAATGTTTTCCTGTTACTCTGCTTTTTCCAATTTGAAACCTGTTTTGATAGTACCAGTGGCTTGCTTAAAGTGAAGCCTCAGTCTAAACAGTACATTCTTTGATGTGTATAGGAACAATCCATTTAACTTTTTTTTTTTTTTACAAATTGTGTGAGTGTCAGTAGAATGCAATTTTCCTATATCCTAAAAAAAGCACTTGCCACTTTAAGAGTTATTAATTGTGAGTTAACATGAAACTGAAGAGCAATGCACAAGTCCTTGCTAGTTCAGCATTGCACTGAGGACAATCATCAGTACTGCAAAGGTAGTTTTTCATACGTAGTATTTTCTAGTGCCCTATGCAATGTCTGAGCTTCCTGGGCAGGTGGATGGTGGAAACTTCAGTGGTGATGAAGTTGGATCCAATGCCCGTATGGCTCCATACAGAACTCTAGAGCTTATAACACCTGGTGTTACAAGTGTTAGTAGAAGTCACAATATACTAGACAGTGGTTTCCCATAGGATGGGGAATAACATTCACATATTACAAATTTATTAAAATAAGAAATTGATCAAAACACATGACATCAGCCATAACATTTTTTATATTTAATGAACGCAAGTTCTTATAAAAAAAAGTGCTCAGTGCTCAAGTGATCCTACAGTGAGTGAAAATAGCAAAATTATCCTGGTGTGTATATTACAAGTAAAGCAATGGTACATTTACATTTCTGTTGCTGTTTTGTTCCTTCAGAAAAAAGGGAAAGCCCTTTGTATTGATACAGCAAACTCATTGATTTATAGGTTCGGTCTATTTGCCAAAATGTGTAGACAGTGTTTTGACCCATAGTGAATTATAGGATCATCACAAGGACAAAGTAGCTGAGAGCAGAGCAGTAGTCTGATGTGCTTGTGTTTTGCACAGTTGCTGATGAAGTGACAGTCACTTTCTGACACAATTTGGTCTCTGTTTAAGGGCAAGTGGTCTGTGTTGTCCAACAACAACATTCATATCATGCGAAACCAAAGGAGGAATTGATTCCATTAGGTAATTAGGAAGCTTATAGGGGTATCCCAGTGTGACAGGGTCAGAGTAATGGAGGCGCAGGGGCGTTACTGTAGTGCATGATGCTTTTATTATTTTGACATAAGTATGATACAGTTTTCCGTTCTACAATTCCTTCTTTTCTTCTTTCCTCTAGTACGGTCTTCACCCTCTTTATTCTTCTTTTCCAGTTGGTGACTCAGGTGGCACATGGAAGGAAAGAAGAATACAGAAATGGTGGTTTAGGAGGTATGTATTTCTAATGATATACTTTTCTCTCTCTCTTTCTCTCTCTCTTGTCTTGTCTTCCACTTTATTTTTGTCTTCGGGCCTTCTGTTTTCTTTCTTTCTGCGGCGACTTCTTTCCAGCATCGTCTCCTCTGCTCCGCTCGTCTGCCACTCCAGCCTGTACGCGTCGTCTCCTCTGGGAGAAAACCTTTCCTCCCTCTGGTGAGTTCATTCCAGGTTTAAAAACCCCTCCCGCTTCCGCGTTGGTCCTTTCCTGATTGGCTACAGCTGTGTCGAATACTTCCGGGTCAGCTTGTGCGGACCCGACAGTGCCCCCCGGGGTATGTCGGTGCCGCATCTCCGAGGTCCGTATCGCCACACCCAGATTACCACTGCATGTGCCAGCCATGAACAAGAGCAGATGAAATAAAGTATTATGTGGATCCCAAGTGTTAAATTAATTGGAATGCAAGGGGAGATAAAAGTAAGAGATGGACCCATCTATCTGGAAGGGAGAATGAAATTCCCAGTTGAAGTCCTGCCAAGTGTCGGGTAGACTCAAAAAACTGTCCCTCTTCAGCAGCGACTTCTGCACTTTTGAGGCTACAGCTACGGTGTTGCTGGGGACCAGGAGACTTCAGTGATCTCTCTGTGGCAGCTTCCTCTGGTAGCTTCCCATCTTTGGCAGTTGGGGCCTCCCAAGTCTGTGGACTAGAGAGATATTGGTTTGGCAGATGCAGCTTCAGAGCTGATCTCAAACTCATTGATTATCTTGGCAGTTAGGGCCTTAGGGTCAAGCCTGATGCATACCCTTGTAATGCAGAAGCACTTGGCTTCTGGCAATGGGAACAGTAGCCTTTCAACTGTGGCAGACTGACAATTTTTTCTAAGTTGCTTCGTTTTGTAGAATGCTCGATGCAGTTTACAATGAGACCCAAGTAGGGATAAAATGGTCACTCTTGGCTCACTTCCTGGCAGTCTCTTACTCTCTAGCTATTCCCACTCTTTGAGACGCTTTTCCCTGAATGCTCTTTTACTGTATCAGCAGGTAGACAGGTATAATGATGTAACAAAATTCCAAAACCAAGGTTTGTTAAGTGTACGCAAGAATGTATATAAGGCACCTCACCCATCAAGGATTAGATACAACTGACACTTCCAACTGTCACTTGTTTGTCATCCCTCATTCTACATTATCTCTTCTATCTCTACATTCGATATTCTATAAGCTACCTTCAATAACAACTCTCAGCAAGCACTGTACAATTACAGATTTCAGCATATACCACACTTCTTCCCCCTTTAATAAAAACAATGAGAATAAATAATAAAAAATACAAGAACAAGATAAATAGCATATATTAATAATCTTGAAGATTAGATTAAATATAACCATACTGAATAACAGTGGGTTTGTATGACATACTTAATGCACCGAAAGAATAACTCTTGAAGAACTCTATCCTGCAGTTACACTAATGAATAAATCTATGTACCATCCGAACATTACTAGACATACCCAGTGAGATAATATGAAAATGTACATTTGAGGAAACTCTTCCTCCTTGTTGTTCCCTCTTCTTGTGACATAGTATTATCATTATGCTTTAAGTTCTCATCTTGTGACTGTACATTGTCAAACTTTTTTTCCTCTTCAGTATCTGCATTATTCCTAAACACCACCACACAGCTTTTATTCCACACTCTGCCATCTTCAATTTTAACAGCATTATAAAAACACTTGATCACTGTAAGTGCTCTAGTGCCTTTTGACCAAAGCATACTTGCTACAGCTGCTCTTATCTTTATACAGCCTCCTGCTTGTACTGTATTAGTTCTCACTGACCTTTATTTAATCAAACTATTCCTTCCTTTTGTTCTGCAACCTTAACTCACAATCTCTCCAGTCATCCCCTTCAATACTTTGTCCCAATCTATCCAACCCACACATACAATGGTATTGGAAGTTCTACCTTTAAATAACTCAAAAGGTGATTTTCCTTTAGAGGTGTGTGGTGTCATTTGATGTGCTGAAATACATTTTTGTAACTTATCTTTCCAATTTAAACTATTCACTCTGGATAGTTGTATATTTTCCTTGATTATTTTGTTAAACTTCTCCAAAGTTCCAGTCATCTCTAGATGCTAAGAATAACATTTCCAATGTATAATACCACAACATTGTAAAAAATTCTCCATTGTTTTTTTATACAAGATGAGGACCTTTGTCCGAGAGCAGTGATACAGGAAAACTTTCTCTTTTAAATATCTCACTTAGAAATTTAATGATTACATTTGCTATTACCTCGTGCGCATGCTTAACTTCCACCCACTGTGATTATAAATACAGCAAAACAATCCACACAATCCCTTACTTTACATTCAATACTTAGATTAATTCCTGGCCATCAGAGGTTTTTTACAAATCCTAATTGACCTTGATGTGCTTCAGAAATTATATTTTCCATTCAATTAGATAGGGGAAGTAATCTTGTACCTCTCAATAGTACACCTCTATCTACTGTTAACTCATATTTCATGGAGAACCTTGTTTTTGTCAATCCTCTCCATTTACCAGCTTGAATTGCCCGCATGACTCCTGTTAACTCATTATCATTTCCTAGTTCTTCCTTCCAAGTTTCTTCAGTAAACACATTTAGGCGGTCATTCCGACCCTGGCGGTCATAGACCGCCAGGGCCGGGGACCGCGGATGCACCGCCAACAGGCTGGCGGTGCATCCAGGCCAATTCTGACCGCAGCGGTAAAGCCGCGGTCAGAAAAGGGAAACCGGCGGTTTCCCGCCGGTTTTCCCCTGGCCTGAAGAATCCTCCATGGCGGCGCTGCAGGCAGCGCCACCATGGGGATTCCGACCCCCTTCCCCCCAGCCTGGTTCTGGCGGTTTTGACTGCCAGAACCTGGCTGGCGGGAACGGGTGTCGTGGGGCCCCTGGGTGCCCCAAGGCATGGGCACTGCAGGGGCCCCCTAACAGGGCCCCACAAAGATTTTCAGTGTCTGCATAGCAGACACTGAAAATCGCGACGGGTGCAACTGCACCTGTCGCACCCTTTCCACTCCGCCGGCTCCATTCGGAGCCGGCATCCCCGTGGAAGGGGGTTTCCCGCTGGGCGGGCGGGCGGCCTTCTGGCGGTCGCCCGCCAGCCCAGCGGGAAACTCAGAATGACCGCTGCGGTCTTTTGACCGCGGTACGGTCCTCTGGCGGTTCCCGCTTGGCGGGCGGCTCCCGCCGCCCGCCAAGATTAGAATGACCCCCTAAATGTTATTTCACATATATTCACACTTTCTTCAAAACAATCTTCTTTCAGTTCTTTAAGTACATGGGCAGACACCAACCTGGATAAACAATCAGCTGGTAAACTGTTAACACAAGGTACATGTTCCACATCATCTTCTGATGCGTGGTGAACAAAAGACAAACCTTTCCTTTTGAAGATCTCCTTCAGTGGCTTATGATCAGTGTATACCTGAAACTTTGTTCCCTACACAAAATTCTGAAACTTATTTAATGACCAAAAGATGGCCCAGGCCTCCCTCGAAATCAAAGAATAGTTTTATTCTGCCTAACGCAAACATATTGTTGCACACACAATCAGTCTTTCCTTCCCATCTTTTCTTTGTTTCAAGATTGTACCAAGTCGTTTAGAACTCGCATCTGTAACTATAAATGTTTCTTTTCCTGGAACATGTGCTTGCATATTGGGAGTCTTCCTTAATTCATCTTTTAAGTTATCAAACTGTTGTTGGCAATTTGAAATCCACACAAATTCCTTATTCTTTAGCACCAGACTTCTCTAATGTATAGATTTCTCAGCTACATTTTTTATGAATTTACCATAATTCTCTACAATTCCCAGAAAAGACACCACCTATTGTTTTAAAAAAAGATTTCACAAACTTACAATTATGTCCACTAACTCCTTTGTAGGTGATCCACCTTCACGTAAAATTAAATGTTCTAAATAATTTACCTCCTTCACAAAAAAATTACATTTTTCCTGTTTTAAGGTTAGACCTTTCTGAAGAACCCTCTTTACAACTTGTTTTACTGTGAAATTATGTTAAAAAATGTAATTACCATACACCAACAAATCATCCTGATAACATTTCACAACCCTTATTTCTTTCATCACTCTCTGGAAAACTGATGCTGCAGGCACCAGTCCAAATGGCATGTGCCTCAATTTAAATGCTCCCATTGGTGTAAGGAATGAAGGGGTGTACTTATAGGCCCCTAGCGCCACAGGAGCGTCACTTTTTGTGACTCTCCTGTGGCGCTAAGCACTGTACCATATTTACAAGCTGGCGTTAAGCCACTTTTTGTGGCTTAACGTCACCTTGTAAATATGGCCCCTTCCCACGTACCACACTGCGTGGATGGGGCGTGCAATGGGTGTTGCTGTGGGTGTGCTACAGCAACACCCATTGCATTTTGATGCTGCCTCAGATTTATGAAATTTCCTAAACCTGAGGCAGCGCCAAAATCTAACGCCACCTCCAGGAGTGGCATTAGCAGGGCGCAACGAGGAGAATACTTTTATTCCTCCTCGTTTTTTGCTTTTTCTATGTATGCTGCATTCTGCAGCACACATAGAAAGAGCAAAATGCCAGAAATGATTGTTTATATGTGGGAAGGTTTCCCTTCCTGCACATAAACAATCATTTGAAAATCACGCTTTGGCACTTCTGTGTGTGCTGCATTGTGAGGCACACACAGAAGTGCCAAAGAGCCATTAGTGATTGTTTATGGGCAGGAAGGGACAGCTTCCTGCACATAATCACACCCGTCAACGCAGACATCCTTGCACGATGGTGTAAGGATTCCTGCTTTAGCAGCTGAATTTAGCGCCAGTGCGGGGGACAACACAGGGGTGCACCATATTCTCTTAAATACGGCGCATCCCTGCGTTTCTAAAGGGACGAAGCACAGCGTTGTCAATTTTGACACGGCACCATACTACACCACTTTTACATAAATCTGGCCCAAAGTTAGTTCTTGAGCCGATTCAGGTAACTCCACTGAATAATACACTGATGTAAGATCTAGCATTGTAAAATACTTTGCACCAGCAAGTATTGGCACAATTTAATCATTATTTGTTAGAGGAAATTTGTCAACAATAAACTCTTTGTTTAGTGCTCTTAAATTGAAGCAAAATCTAATATCACCATTACTCTTCTTAGTTATAACTATTGGGGCTAACCATTCAGCTGCTTCTACTGAAGTTATTGTATCTCGATCAATGAATTTCTTTAGCTCTTGCTCAAATTTCTCCTGGAGTGCTATAGGAATATGTCTCACTTTATCTGCTATAGGTACAAGCCCCTTTTTCTAAAATCCTATTTGATGTTTGTACCCTTTCAAACATCCTAACCCTGTTCTAAACAGATGTGCAAACTCTGTCACAAAATCTACTGTATTTGATTCCATTTCCTGTATTTGTACCTGAGGTTCAACATTAGGATTTAACGTCACTCCTAATAATCGTTGATGAGACCACCCAATTAGATTGTCTCCTTTTTTCAAAACTTAGATCTTTCTAAGAATATATCTGTCCGTCACTTCAATGGATGCATTAAACTAACCACACATACTAATAGGTTGGCCACCATATCCTCCTGAACTTACATCCATTGCTTGTAACTTGTTTTTACCTTCAAACCATTGCCTGTAAGTATTTATTTGAAATAATTGTTAAGGGTGAAAAAGATTCAAACTTCATGTTTACATTCACACCATCATTTTTTACAATTCCACTCAGATACTTCTTCTCAGAGTCCTTAACTTGAAATACTACTTCATGAGTGGTTGTTTTAACCTTAGTTCTTTTAACTTCGACTTGCAACATTTGCTAAAATGTCCTTTTTTCCTACAGCTATGACACATCAAATTCAAAGCTGGACAATTTTTTTCATTAGCTTTATGACCACTTTTGCCACAGTGAAAACCTTCTCCCGCAAATTTTAGCCAGTCTTCCTTCACTCCAAGTTTTTTCACCTCACAGACAACTTCCTCCACTTTCTCCAGTGGTAGAGATTCTGATACTTTATTATTTTCTACTTTTAATTCTGAAACTCCTTTCATCATGTGCTTAGTCTTTTTGGCTACCAATAGAATCTCCTCCAAAGGTGGTTCATCCTTGAGCCAAAGTTCTTCCCTGATTTTATCACTTCTACATTGGAACATGAGTTGGTCCCTTATTCTTTTTTCTGTTGACCCCCCAAATTTGCATGTAGATGCCAATTTCCTGAGTGCTGTCACACATTCCTCTATAGACTTATCCTTGTCCTTCTCTCTCAGACCAAAATGGTACCTCACAAGAATAGTACTAATGTGTACACACAAGTTGTGACAATCAAGTTTAAATAAACACCTCCCATATTTATTTAGATCCCTTTGTTCATCACTTAATTCTGGTGAGTTCTCCAAAACTTCTTGTCCTTCTCCACCAGGGCAATGTAACAAAAGTGCACATTTATGCTCTGCACTCAAGGTAGTTCCACACACCTTCGCATAATGCCCAAACTTTTTTTCCATTTGCTCCATCTTACAGTAGGTTCACCTGGACTATTTTAAAGAAAGGTGGTGGTATTATACTCTGCATGGCTCACACCAATATAAGACACACACATATATATATATATATATATATATATATATATATATATATATATATATATATATATATATATATAAATATATATATATTCAAGATACTACAATAACAATATATATAAATAATAACAATGCTAGATTCTATTTGTTCAGACCATACAGCTACTATGCTTAATGTTTCCTGGCAAAGTTGCTTTTTGATAAATATTAGTACTTTATTCTAAACAGACATGTAACCTTTGATTTTTGTAAGACCCCAATAAACTATTAACTTTTCTACCATGAAGTACAGGTTTGAATGTCGTGGTGTGCCTGTGTAACTATCTCAAGTATATGACTTTTCAGTTTGCCAATTATTTATTTACCCACATTGCTCTTACTGTCGGGTGTCCCTGTCACTGAATGTTGTCAATTTCTGAGACACCTCCCTTATCCTTGTTGCTGTAACGCAAACAGGTGTGCCAGTCACCGAAACAGGCAAAATGTATTTTATTTCTGAGGTGCACACAGTTTAAACGTCAATTCACTGCAACTAGGTGTGTCTGTCACCGTAACAGACAAAATATACTCTCCTGCTGAACTTCACTTGTTTCTTCTGTTCTACAATCTTCCAATTTAAAATGGCGGCACACAAGCTGTTTTGTGTGCTTTCCTGAATAGATCTCACTTGTTTTTTTTTAATCTCAACATCTCTATGGTTATACTGCGAGTGCAGCTTGATTACTCAAAATGGTTGCCCGCTTGCTGCCTTACGTGATAGCTTAGGGAAATCTCCCTTGTGGGCTCATTCGCTGCCTTAGTGATATCTTAGGGAAATCTCCCTTGTTTCTTCACATGTGCACTATGTAATCTCATGGTCCTTCACCGTTGTGCCACTAAGATTTACCAGTGCTTTGCCTCCTCTTGATCACAGTCCCTCAAGGACACCTTCACTCACATTGGTGGTGACAGTACGAAACCACCATCGGCGATGCAGCTCATCAAGTTTGAATCCTTCCTGATATTGAGGTGCCTTCACTCCCTTCAAAACATCCCTCACTCGTCACCAATGTAATGAGGTAACAAAAGTCCAAAACCAAGGTTTGTTAAGTGCACGTAGAGAGTTTATTTAAGGTGCCTCCTCCATCAAGGATTAGACACAACCGACACTCCCAACTGTCACTTTCTTTGTCATCCCTCATTCTACATTCTCTATTCTATTTCTGCATTCTATATTCTACAAGCTAGCTTCAATAACAACTCTCAACAAGCATTGTACAATTACAGATTTCAGCATGTACCACAACAAGCTTATAGGCAGACCCATAGCACCTCCAGCAGAAAGTGCACACTTCTAGAGACGTCCCCTCGACTCTGGGAGACTGGTGAGATAAGCAAACACCAGCTCTTGTCACATGGCAATCCTTTGAGTACTCAAGTACTCTGCGGAGCACTCCATTCTCTGGTCATGAAGAACTTGGATCTGGAACAAGGTGCAGCAGTTTCAATGCCAATTTAATTTTTATCTTATAGACAGGAGAAGCAAATCCTTTCAGAAATGCTGTGGGTTGGCTCGCTTTCATATGTTATTTTCAGGCTCTTCTCCTGACACATTTTTTGTGCAAAGTGAACAGCAGAAACCACAGGCCAACTTTTCGCCCCTATCATCTACCAAATGGAAGTGCTCAGGAAGAACTAATCAGCAGTCCTTTGCTAACAATGTGTTCATTTAAATTTCTACAGTGAGCCCTGTCTCCATCCTCTTCACTTCAGTTCCATTCTGTAGCCAGAGGAGTGCAGGCAATCTACTTCCAATACCTGAGGGGAGTTGTTCTCATCCTTCATCTTGTTTCATGCTCATCCAAAGGCTTCTAAAATGGATCTCACTGGCCCCAGGAATCATGCAACACATATAGCCCAACTACATACATGTGCTAGGCCTTGCACAGCAGACAGACAAACACACACATGCACTCAACATGTGCACGAAATGTCAGTGTCAAGTTCTGGGTTCTACATCACAGTGGAACTTTACACCAGTTTAGCCAGTAGGCTATACTCTCACTGACACAGAAAGAAGGTCTGATTACACTACAGATATAAAGACATGATTTGGTCAAACTATACGGTCCAGGGCAGGGAGATGTCTATTTAGAGAGGACATCCCAGCAGACTCCCATATCAGCCTATCCACTGTTAAAGTCTGATTGTCAGATAGGCAAAACCAGTGGAAAAGTCCATTTGTTTTTCCATGGTTCATTCCCCCTTTGTACTTCACTGATAAATCTAGGCCTTTGCTTTGAGATAGACCATATCAGATGCGGAGGATTCTCACAATTCATTACCATTAACGACTTGAGTGGTTTGTGATTTGTATCGACTACAAATATGAACACAAGTAAGGTCAAAACCTCCTTAAAGCCCACTATTTGCAAAGCACTCTTTTTCTATTGTGGTCCAGCTCTGTTCTGTAAGAAATTAGTCGTGGCTAATAAAGGCAACGGGATTCTTACTGGCCTTGTTAGCGAGCGGAGATAGTACCACTCCAGTTCTGAGGTGTCAGTCTGTGCACTGAAGAGCAGACTATAGTCAGTTGGCTTTAACAAAGATCCATTACATAAGGCCCTCAAAGTCCTTCTGACACTCTTCAGTCCAAATTATTGACTTAAGCTGTGTCTTGGATGTCGGGATTGCCAAGGGTGAGGCTGTTGTCCCATATTTGGCCACACATTTCCTATACTAGACAGTGACTCTTAAAAAAGCTCTCACTTAACTCTGGGTGAAGAGAACCTCCCACTCCAAAATACACTAGATCTTGGCATCCAACGGGTGGATCTCCCCTTTGTGCACCCGATACAAAGGCAGACTGTAAAGTGTTTCTCCATATGGAATTTGGTAGCCTTAATGGACATATTTGCTCACTGTGTCTTCAACAACACCCATTCTGGGTATTTGATGTAGATCTCCCACAAATGCTAATGAGGGAAATTTCACCAAGGTAGACCACACAGACCTTTCCCTATCCTGAAAGGCCATGACTTACCAGGGGCTCTATATCAAAGAAATGGCCAGAGGGGGGAAAAGGTGTTTGCGCCTGCTTTGCGTGCCCACAGAGCACGTTGGTATTACAGAAGGGGCCACAGATGCTTGTGTGGCCCTTTCTTTAATACTGAAAGTGCTGGCACAAATACAGCACCAGCACCATCACGAGAGGTTGTTCCCTCATTTGCACGGGGGCATGGCTCCATGCAAATGAGGGAATCCCTTTGCCCTCTGCACTAGTGCCGTATTATAGATGGAGGCACAGAGACAAAGAAGCTGTCAAGAGGTGCACTGACACTGCGCCACCTGATAGCACTCCTCTGGAGATGGTAAAGGGGGTCCTATGGACCTCTCAGACATCCCCTTTAAAAGTACAGGCGGGTTCCCACCTGCCCAGTGAAACACGGAGCGTCTTTAAAGCAGCCGCTTTGTTTTTCACTTGAATGCACTGCCCTGGGGGCAGCACAAGTTTGCGGCTGCCCTGTGGGCAGCGCTTTCAACATAATAATAGGACACATTCTCTCTGTTGGCGCACGGCCACCTCGTTTAAGGTGTGCCGTGGTGAAAACAGAGAACGAATGCCCTATGTGTAATAAGGCCCCAGGAGTTGAAAAGTGGCAGGAGAATCTTTAAGCCCAAAAGTTATAATACTAAACTAATACAATCCCTCTGACATAGAGAATGCAGTATACCCCTTAGCTCTAGGTGCTAAGATGATCTGCTGGTAACTACTGGTCAGATGAAAGGTATTCAAATAGCAAGCAGCTCTCTACTGGTCCACTAGATCATCAGGTCTAGGAATCGGGTGTCCATTGGTCTTAGACACCATATTGAGACTCTAGTAGTTCCCTCACAACACACGTCTTAGGGTCTGTGCTTGGGCACTAATAACACTGGACTGATCCAAGGACTACAGAAAAAGCTCAATCACTTGCATGTCCAACATAATGGCAACCTCTCTCTTGATGTATGCCTGGACTCAATCAGACATCCTATTTACCTTGCTCATCTCCGGCATGATATCCCCTGTCTCTAGTTCATGTACACAGACAGGTGTTAACCAGGGCTGGGTGAAATTTTAATTACATCAGAGTAATTGCAGTAATTTTTTAAATTTTTTGTTACTCTATTGTGCTAAATTACTGAAAATTATGTGACTGTGTCTGTTCCGGTAATAATGAGTCATTTGGCACAAAACTCCAACCACAGGAGCACAGGACCAATAAATGTAGTGAGTGCAAGCAGCTGCTGGCTGCTACTGTTCATAGTCTGTTGCATTTAGCACCAGTTTCTGGTCCATTTTCGATGGGAGGATGCATTTTGTGGTAAGAAAATAGCACTAAATTATGGTTTACCCTATTTGCATAGTTCTACATAATCTCACATGAATTTGCCCTAATTTTGCATCATCAAATTACCCAAGTTATCCCCAACCCTAGTGTCAACCCTGGAGTTAGCAGAATGAAATAGGAAAATCATCTAAGTAACCCTCTACACCCTCTTTGCTGCTCAGGTGTTAACTCACGAGGAGGTTATTCCCCAGCCATGGACCCATCCATCACATCACATTGCCGTAGATCAGGAAGTGGTCCACCGTCTTCCTAAAATTCTTTAATTATTGCCACAATACTTACTGTGAAGTGTCTCCATAGATATGGCATAAACCAGTTCAGATGGAACACCCTCTTTGGCTCCCTTGTCACACCTATGTCAACTGTGTAGTTTGCCTCAGGCACCTTCTATACTACCTTGTATAGTCTATACCACTTATCTTTAAAAGCTCTTGGACAAACGGGCTTCAACACCTCATGGAACCCAGTGACTGTTGCATTCTGATCATACAACTCCTACATCAACATGGCTTTTCTGTGGAGTTCTCTTCATCTGAGTCATGTTTTGCACTATCAGTTTCCTGATGCCGATCACACAGTATACCAGATCCTTTTGAGGTGACTCTTGAGTTCCTTCCTACTCACCTCTCACGTAATCTTTCTTCTGAAGTGTTCTGACAGAGATCCAATCATGGACATAAGGGCCTTGTTAAACATTTCCACGCCAGCTTGCTCCAACATCTCTCTTGTTTAAAAGGATTTGAAATGTGTTCCTCTATGGAAATAACTGTCTTTGGAAATCCAACCCTAGAAAAGATTCTTACAACTGCTCTATCTACTACTTTTGCAGCCATGCTCCCCAGGAATGGATACCTGATGGAATGATCCACTACAACAAAGATATACTTGTTTCCTGATGTTCAGAAGTTGTCAAATGGACCCTTAATGTCAATTGCCACCCACTCAAATGGAACACCAACTATTGGCAGTGGCACTGACAGAGCTTGGTCTTAAGTCTTGACTTACCATACAATTGCCAAATAGGAGAGATTCTACAAAACTTATCTGTGTCTCTGCTCATCCCTGGCCAGTAGCACAAACAGTCCTGCTGAGGGTACCTCATGGGCCAATGATAAAAGGAAATTTCTGTGCACAATGGGAACCACTAGCCTCTTTCCATCTCCTGGCTCAAAATGTAATGGTCGATGTCATGTAGGCTTCTGTTTATGGTACTAAATTTTGAAAATTAAATTTTTACCCAAGAAACATCCAGGACCTTGCTTCTCTCTGACCCCTACACAGACCATGGCTGACTTGCCATTGATTTCCATCTCAGCTAATGTCATCTTTACTGGCAACCATGCAAGGCATTTGCATGAGGGAGAATCTCCTTGAGTTTGAGATTCTTCTTTTCAAACATATTCTTGTAAGCACCTGCAGCCCTCACAACAGCATCCTTCCTCCCCTTGATACTAGCCATCAAACAAACCACATGGAATTTCAATAGATAAGCATTTCTTTTGTGGTCGAAAATATCTATTGCTAATAGGTTGAGTGCCACAGGACCCTCTTTTGTCCCTTCAGCCATTGTCAAAACACTTGCTATGATGGGTGCAGCCGATAAATAGTTTTTCATCTGACAGCCTTTCTACCATCCATCCTTGTGAGACATACAGGGAGTGACCTTCGACCCTGCTTTAAGCAGGTAGGTCGCTCCCCTCACCCTCGCTGCTGCCAGCCGCTAGCCTCCTGCATTTCATTTCCTGTTGGGCTCTCTGCTTTTTCTTGGGTTTCACCGTAGCCGCTTCATCCCCGCGGCCCCGCCCCCCTCCCCGTTTTTCTGCCTTTCCCGCCCTTGCTCCTCCACTAGCCCGCCCCCCCGACCCCCGCCCTGCCATTGGTTGCCGCCACCCTCCTCCCAGCTGACACACCCTCCCTCCACCCCTCTTATGCCGGCCGCAGCACGGCAAGGACAGTGACCTTCGACCCTGCTTTAAGCAGGTAGGTCGCTCCCCTCGCCCTCGCTGCTGCCAGCCGCTAGCCTCCTGCATTTCATTTCCTGTTGGGCTCTCTGCTTTTTCTTGGGTTTCACCGTAGCCGCTTCGTCCCCACGGCCCGCCCCCCTCCCTCCCCGTTTTTCTGCCTTTCCTGCCCTTGTTCCTCCACTAGCCCGCCCCCTCCCTGCCATTGGTTGCAGCCACCCTCCTCCCAGCTGACACACCCTTCCTCCACCCCTCTTATGCCGGCCGCAGCGCAGCAAGGACTGTGACCTTCGACCCTGCTTTAAGCAGGTAGGTCGCTCCCCTCGCCCTCGCTGCTGCCAGCCGCTAGCCTCCTGCATTTCATTTCCTGTTGGGCTCTCTGCTTTTTCTTGGGTTTCATTCTAGCCGCTTCGTCCCCGCGGCCCCGCCCCCGCCCCTCTCCCTCCCCGTTTTTCTGCCTTTTCCGCCCTTGCTCGTCCACTAGCCCGCCCCCCGCCCTCCGCCCTGCCATTGGTTGCCGCCACCCTCCTCCCAGCTGACACACCCTCCCTCCCCTCTTATGCCGGCTGCAGCGCGGCAAGGACAGTGACCTTCGACCCTGCTTTAAGCAGGTAGGTCGCTCCCCTCGTCCACGCTGCTGCCAGCCGCTAGCCTCCTGCATTTCATTTCCTGTTGGGCTCTCTGCTTTTTCTTGGGTTTCACCGTAGCCCCTTCGTCCCCGTGGCCCCGCCCCCCTCCATCCCCGTTTTTCTGCCTTTCCCGCCCTTGCTCCTCCACTAGCGAATGCCCCCCCGGCCTGCCATTGGTTGCCGCCACCCTCCTCCCAGCTGACACACCCTCCCTCCACTTCTCTTATGCCGGCCGCAGCGCCGCAAGGACAGTGATCTTCGACCCTGCTTTAAGCAGGTAGGTCGCTCCCCTCGCCCTCGCTGCTGCCAGCGGCTAGCCTCCTGCATTTCATTTCCTGTTTGGCTCTCTGCTTTTTCTTGGGTTTCATTGTAGCCGCTTCGTCCCCGCAGCCCCGCCCCCTCCCTCCCCGTTTTTCTGCCTTTCCCGCCCTTGCTCCTCCAGTAGCCCGCCCCCTGCCATGCCGCCACCCTCCTCCCAGCTGACACACCCTCCCTCCACCCCAAAGGCAAGCCCGTCTGCGCCCATCCGCGCCAAGACCGCGCCTAGCGCCAGATCCCCTGGCCAACACGCCCCCCGCACTACCTCACAAAATTACACCCCTGATGAACTCCACGCCCTAAACCCAGGTCGTTCCTCCACCTGCTGCCATGTCACACCAATGCGCACCAGAGGACCATTCTCTTGCAGTGCCTGCAACTTCACCTGCAAGCCAAACCCCGAACACCACACCAAAACAGACTACCACCTAAAATGCATCCTGCTGAACACCCGCTCCGTCCACAAACACACAATTGATCTATGGGACCTACTGAGCACTCACTCGCCAGACATCACATTCTTCACCGAAACATGGATGAACCTTGCCTCAGAACCAGACATAGCAATAGCTATACCTGATAACTACAAAATCACCAGAAGAGACCGCAACAACAAACCAGGAGGAGGAATCGCCATAGTCCATAAAAACACCATAAGTGTCTCCACCAACTCCGATGACATCATCAGGTCTGCCGAGCACCTCCACTTCACAATCTACGTAAACGCCAACAACACACTCAGAGGAACACTGGTCTACAGACCCCCCCGGCCCGCGACCACTGTTCTGTGACGATATCACCGACACCATCAGCTCCCAAGCCCTCACCTCAACTGACTACATCCTCCTAGGCGACCTGAACTTCCACCTGGAAAATAACAACAATACTAACACCACCAACCTAATCGACAACCTCGCCAACCTCCACCTCAAGCAACTGGTCACCTCACCGACCCACTCCGCAGGCCACACTCCCAATCCCATCTTCACAACCAGCAAACATGTGGCCTTGAGCCACACCACCCAACTCTACTGGACAGACCACTGATGTATCCACTTTTCCTACCACAAACCAGTCACTCACCACCACCGCACACAGCCGCCCAACGCAACTGGAGCAGAATATCCTCGGACCAACTGATCTACACCCTCGCCCAGACCCCCCCCCCGGGACCTCAGATCCCAACACAGCCGCCACCAACCTGCACCACTGGCTAGAAGACTGCGCCAACACCCTCGAACCGCTCAAAAAACACCCTAACACCTCGCACAGAATCAAGGCCAGCTGATTCACCCCAGATTTACAGGAATCCAAACGACGTTGCAGCAGAACGGAAAAAAACTGGCGCTGTGACCCCACCGCCTCCAATCGCTGCACCTTCAAGGAGGTCCTTCGCAGACATCACCAATTGATACGAACCGCCAAAAGGACCCACTTCAAAAACTGCATCGACACCAACGCTCACAACACCAAAGAACTCTTCAGCATCATCCAAGATCTAACCACCCCGAAGGCATGTTCCAACGAACCCCCGCCATCACAGGAGCTCTGCAACTCACTTGCATCCCACTTCTGTCGAAAGATAGAAGAAATCCACAACAGCTTCAACTCCAAATCCTACCAGCTAACTACGAACACCCTCGAACCCCACGCTCCAAGAAACACCCACCTCCTCCACACCTGGACCCCGGTCAACACAGAAGACACAGAGAACACCATGGCCACCATCCACTCTGGATCCCCATCTGACCCCTGTCCACAACACATCTTCAACAAAGCCAACACCATCATCGCCCCCATCTCTGCCACACCATCAACAGCTCCTTCAAATCAGCCACCTTCCCAGAGAGATGGAAGCACGCAGAAATCAACGCCCTGCTAAAGAAACCTAAGGCAGACCCTGACGACCCCAAGAACTACCGACCTATCTCCCTCCTCCCCTACCCAGCCAAGGTCATCGAAAAAATCGTGAATAATCAACTATCCCGGTTCCTAGAAGACAACAAGGCACTTGACACCTCCCAATCCGGATTCCGCAAAAACCACAGCACCGAGACCACACTCATTGCTGCAACAGACGACATCAGGACCATGCTAGACAAAGGAGAAACAGCAGCACTCATTCTCCTGGACCTCTCCGCAGCTTTCGACACGGTGTGCCATCACACTCTCCGCACACGCCTCCACAACGCTGGAATCCGCGACAAAGCCCTGGACTGGATCTCGTCATTTCTCAAGGACAGGACCCAAAGAGTTTGCCTCCCTCTGTTCCTATCAGAAGCCTCCAATATCACCTGTGGCATCCCTCAAGGATCTTCACTCAGCCCCACACTTTTCAACATCTACATGGCCCCCCTCGGCAACATCGCATGAACACACCACATCAACATAGTCTCCTACGTCGACGACACTCAGCTCATCATCTCCTCACGAAAGATCCCACCACTGCAAAGAACAACATCCACAACGGACTCCACGCCATAGCCAGCTGGATGGAAGCTAGCCACCTAAGGCTAAACACAGACAAGACAGAATTACTCATCTTCTGCACCAACACCTCAGCCTGGAACGACTCCTGGTGGCCCACCTCCCTAGGATCCGCACCCTCACCCACCACCCACGCTCGCAACCTGGGCGTCATCTTGGATTCCACACTCAGCATGACTCAGCAGGTCAATGCCATCTCCTCTTCCTGTTACTACACCCTCCGCCTGCTCCGCAGAATCTTCAAGTGGATTCCCATCGAAACTAGGAAGACCGTCACCCATGCCTTGGTCAGTAGCCGATTGGATTACGGAAACGCCCTATATGCAGGAATAACAAACAAACTTCAGACAAAACTGCAACTAATCCAGAACGCATCTGCACGCCTCATTCTGGACATTCCTCGCTGCGACCACATCTCACCTCATCTCAGGGACCTACATTGGCTACCAGTATCGAAGAGGATCACTTTCAAAATTCTCATCCATGCACACAAGGCCCTCCACAACACGGGTCCGACCTACCTCAATGACAGACTCACCTTTCACACCCCAACCCGCAACCTTCGCTCCGCCAACCACGCACTCGCCTACGTTCCTTGCATCCGCCGCACGACCACCGGAGGAAGATCATTCTCCTACCTTGCTGCAAAGACCCGGAACTCCCTACCACTCCACCTCCACCTGACCGATGACCCTCTATCTTTCAGGAAACACCTTAAGGTCTGGCTTTTCGACCAGTAGCTCCCCCCCCCCAAGCGCCTTGAGACCTTCCGGGTGAGTAGTGCGCTTTACAAATACCTGATTGATTGATTGATTGATTGACAGCAGTTAATCATCATGGGCTTGAAAGAACCTTCCTGTACTCACCTCTTTGTGTGTTGTTCCTGACTTGGAACCCAATTCCCATTCTGCCTCTTTCCTCCCTTGAAGGCTTTAGAATTACACTGGCCTGTCTGGAACTATTCTGTTGAGAGTTCTTTGCTCCTTTTGACATAGAGCTATGCTGCTCCTCCCCTGTGTTAACCCTATTAGCTAACCACTTATCCGCTAACACTTCAAGTTTCTCAGAATCATATTCTAGCAGATCTGACAAATATTGCCTACGTGGGGTAGATCACTCTTCTTTGAGTCTCTTTGTCACCATCAGTTTGTTAAGGGCAGAAATATCCTTGGTCTCCACCACTCATTCTAATCAAGCAATACAACATGAATTCAGATTTCAAATGGAAGACCATCTGCTCTGTTGCTGTGGTTAAACCCCTGAAGGTACTGAGCTGGCTATAGCAAAGACCCTCTGATCAGAACTTCCTTCATCTGCTCATAATTAATGTTGTTGCCCAACAAGCATTCTTCCAACTACTGTCATACCTTCTATGAGCAAGCGACTCATAAAAATGACTGCCTTAGACTCAATGCTGAGCCCTACAAACATTTTCAGAACAAACCATCCATTCCGAGACTATCTTGCCCTCCACATTTAAGTGCACAAGCTCTTTTAGAATCTTGGCAAGTAGTGTTGGAAGTTAAATTGGTTCTTCTTCCAAGGGTTTATTTCCAGGATATTTTCAAGGCATCACCTTTGTAGAGAGAAATGCTTCTCACACCAGGTTGCCTCCAGCCTGGAGTACCTACAAAAGAGGCACAAAGAGGTGTGGGTTTTCTAGATGTGCATGTCACTAACCCAACTAAAGGATTAATAAGAAAAGACAAAAAGGAAGGCCTCACCCAAACGCTGTCGTCTTTAACAACAGAGTCTGTATCCCCACCCCTCATTCCTACCATCCACCAAATGGCAGTGTTGAGGAAGATTAATCAGCACCTCCTTGCTATCCAAAAAGCCTCATAGAATTTATAGTTGAGCCCTGTCTCTGCACCCCTCACTTTTGTGTCTAGGTCTCCTTCTTCTAGTTACAGGAATATGAGCAACACATTTCCACTGTTTGGGAAAACAGTCTTCACTCTTTAGTTTTTGCAAGGTCTCTACGATTTGCCTGCTCCAATAAAAGCACAGTTGAGATATTCTTCCATTGTTCATTCCCACTTCCAACAAAAAGATATTTAACAGCTTTTGGTCTGTTCATAACTCTTGAATCCAGGGATTGAGGAGCAGTATTAAAAGGCTGTAGGGCTTCAAGTAACTGCTTAATGTACCGCAGCCTGACATACCCAAGACTAGTCTTACTCAAGATAGCTAGATTAACAGCATAAAATACTGCCTTAATTGCACCAAAGAGTGACATCTATTGGCTGTGCCAATGATTATTCTGAAGCTAGCAAGGTGGCCCAGTGAGTTCCACAATGCAGGGGTTCGAGTTTTGGCAATCCTCCTCAGCCTCCGATCATTTCAGGTTCAGTAACACTAAATAAATCGTGTAAAAATAACATCAGTTACTTCCAGCACAGGATTATGTACTGTAAATATAAAGTATATTTCCTGAATAGTTTCAAAGATGTTACTGCCTCTCTTTGGTTTGTTTTACCTATTTAGTATGAAAACATCACTTCTTGTTGACTGCAAGTCTTCCACGACCAATTATAGTCTGACTAGTCCTTTTCTGTACAGATGATTTGAATTTGGTGGGAGGATAGAAATGATGATACAACTGCTTTATTGTATAATGGTATAAAACTACTTTCTCGATTTTAGTTTATGAGCCAATTTTGAATAAACATAGTTTACTTGCAGTACTGGCTGCCACAGTATAGGGGTTTCAAGGCACTGTACAGTGCTGAGGCATAGCAGATGTAAGTGTAATTAACATGGTGGAAGGGGTCCCTTTATTCTGCGAGTGTACCTTCGTGTTCTGTGCAAGATGCACATTTATACCAGCAGCAAGCACATTTAAGCCACTGAGTAATTTTATCAGCTCAAGGTCATTCTTACAAATACCACTGAATGGGTTATGATGTTTATTGTGCCTCTGAAAATCTAATATAATTGGTGTGGAAGTGTGCAATATATTTCACCTGTTACCAATTCTGCCCTAAAATGGGCCATAGCACAGGGCATAATATGCCAATGTTGATCTTTCTGCATCACAGTATCTACCGGGTATTTTAACCTTCTTTAAATTGCGGCACATTTGACCTGATTTACTTCATTTATTGCATAGCTAAGTATCAGGGGATATACTTACAAAATAATGAGGCAGCCCAGAGCCGCAAACCATTAGGAAAGTGCAGGGATGCACCATATTTACAGCAATAGGACACATCCCTGTATTTTCCTCAGCGCTGGCGCACAATTGGCAGCCTAGCGAAGCAACTTTACACCATGGTGCAAGAATATCTGCGTTGCAGGAGTGATTTTGTGCAGGAAGGCACACCTTCCTGCACATAAACAATCATGAATTATATTTTCCTCCTTCTATATGTGCTGCACAGTGCAGCACACAAAGAAAGAGGACAAAACGAGGAGAAATAAAGGTATTTCTCCTCATTGTGCCACTTTTACAGAAACTGACGCATTCCCAGTGTTATTAGACCTTGTAAATCTGTGAATGCGTCAGATTCAATGGGTGCTGCAAGGGTTCACTTGACATGCGAATATTTTACACAATTACACTCAGTAAAAACGTCACGTCAACCGTAAAACAAACATTTCCTGCCGGGGATGTTTTTCATGGCAGTTAAATCTGCACTTTAAGGGAACCTTGGCCCAGTTGTTGCAGGTCGGGACCAGCCTTAGAACCCTCGTCTTCGTTAACCAGCAGCTGTAAACGCAAGTGCGCCCTGCCAAAGCATGCCCTGCAGCGGCGTTAAACGAACTGGCAGCGATGAAGCCCCGCGTGCGTTAAATTAACATGCTGTCAGCTTGTAGCTTGTTGTCGACTTAGTTCAAGAGGGGTACTTATGGGCAACGCATTGAGTGGCGCCCAAGGAACATGGCTTCGTTAATTAAGCAATCAAACGGCATTGGAAATACAGCACTGTGAGGCCTTTGTCTAGGAGCGCTGCGCGTGGGCCAAAATGCCATCACCGCGAGACCAAGCACAAGTTCAGAATTTTCTTAATTGTGGTCGACGCTCAGCTGCTGCAGACTGTAAAATAAAATGATTCTGAACTTTTCTAACTATGGCCATCAGAGATGCTTCACGTCGACATTGTGAGTAAAGAACGTTGTTTTCTTTTACTGGCGTTAGTATCTGAAGGAAATCATTGGACTGTAAGACTACTGAACTCAAACCAGGCCCAAATACAGCATCTCCAGAATGGTGTAAACGTGATTGCGTTAGAGAAGAAGCTATCTATATCCATTGAGGCCTCTATGCCCTGCATCTTTTCCAGTGCTCTGGAGTCTAGCTCAAACCCCTGTGTCTAAGCAGGTTGGCAGGGTTTGACATCTTGCCTCAAGCTATTTGCCATTTGCACGTGCAGTAAAAGTAGTAATTTTCCCTTTTGAAATACAAACTTAAAGGAGAAAATGCAAGAATATATGACTTCAATAGCAGGTTCCAGCTGCCTAAACCATTCATTAATGAGTTTAAAGCAAGGAGAAAGAGTTAGGAAATTAAAAAAGAACACAGAAGATTTTACGCAGTATATCTCTCAAGGGTCACCCCATAGCCCTTTGAAAAGAAATTGTAGTGCCCAGGGCCCCTGCTAACCAGGTTCCCCGGGCCAGAGCTCTCTTCCTAAACCTGTTGTGATGCATTGGCACAATTGGATACACCCTTAACTACCACTATAAGTCCCTGGTATGTGGGTATCTATGTACTCTGGGCATGGGGTGATATGGGTAGGCTCCTGAGGGCAGCAGCACTGATTGTGCCACCCTCTAGGGCCATGCACCCAGATGCACCCAGCATTGCCATTGCAACCCTAAAATGCAAACTTGACATGGCACACTGCCTGTGTGCCCTGTCCACCATACACGTCTTTTACTATGGGTAAGTCACCCCTCTGACAGGCCTTACAGCCCTAAGGCAGGGTGCTCCATATTATATGTGAGGGCATAGCTGTATGATCAATATGCCCCCACTGTGTCCTTGCCAAACCTGGAACATAGTGAGTGAAGAGAGCAGCCATTTTAATGCATGTGTTGGACACTGGTCAAATACAAGTTTCCTAGCTACATGATGGCCACTCCGAACCCTGGCTGTTTGGTATCAAACAACTCAGAATGATAAACCCAAACTGATGCTAGTATTGGATTTATCCATAAATAATCCCAGGGGTCACCTTAAGGGTGACCCCTGCAATAACTAACCTAATCTGGCATGGTTGCTGACTGGTCTTATCCAGCTACCACCTCCAGGCAGCCAATATACAAATCTTGGGGGAGATGCCAGCCTCTCCAGTTTATAAGACAATGCCGTTCCTGGGTGGGGCAGCTAACACGCCCTCCCTCAGGAATGTGCACTGTCCTGGCGTTAAGCTTCAAAGGGCTTACCACCCTTGAAACTCGACCTCCAAGCCTGCTGCTAGCAGCAGCTGGCATCCCCCTTTGTACACCCCCACTTTTGGCGGGAGCAAAGGAAGAAAACCTAACAAAGGGTAGGAGGAGTGACCTCACCTACCATGCACCACCACTAAGGTGTTGCCTGCGAGGTTGACCTTCAAATTCAGTTTTCTTCATCTTGGAATGAAGGAAAATAGCCAATGAGGTTTAGGGAAGTGACCCTTCCCACAGGAAGTGGTCAATATAGTCGGTGTAGCCACCTTAAGGTAAGTGTCCCATTGGACACTACCAGGTTCCCCCTAAAACGCCCACTAAATTCAGTATTTAGTAGGCACCCCAGACCAAGAAATCAGATTAAAAAAGACAAAGAAGAAGACAGCCCCAAAGAAGACCATAGCAAGAGAACTGAGAACCTGCTGCATCAGAAAAGGAGTCAAGACCCTGCCTGCTGCATCTGTGTCCCAACAAACATCGCTGCAGAGGAGCTGACCACTTGACTGACCTCAAAAGACCCCCGAGAACCTCCAGGCTTCGCAGATTGCCAGAGATCTCCCTCCTGAGTGGAGGCAACACTCAAGAAAGCTCCCTTTATAGGCTAACATTTGGGCTGCCCTCATACAAATGTTTGAGTGGTAGCTGCTGATCTGAAAGGAGTAGGAAGGTCATATTTAGTATGGCCAGAATGGTAATACAAAATCCTGCTGACTGGTGAAGTTGGATTTAATGTTACTATTTTCAAAATGCCACTTGTAGAAAGTGATCATTTCTCTGCACTTAAATCTTTCTGTGCCTTACAATTCACATCTGGCTGGGGTTAGTTGACAGCTCCTTGTGCATTCACTCAGGCATACCCCAAACACACGATCCTCAGCCTCACTTGCATACATCTGCATTTTGAATTGGTCTTCCTGGGCTGGGAGGGTGGAGGGCCTGCTCTCAAACAAAGGACTGCCACACCCCCTACTGGGACCCTGGCAGACAGGATTGCACTGAAAGGGGACCTGGTGCACTTCTAAGCCATTCTTTGAAGTCTCCCCCACTTCAAAGGCACATTTGGGTATAAAAACAGGGCCTCTGCACTACCACCTCAGACACTTCCTGGAGAAGATACCTGAATCAGAACCTGCACCCTTACAAGAAGAACTGCCTGTCTGCCCAAAGGACTCACCTGACTGCTTTCTGAAGAGGACTGCTGCCTTGCTGTTGCCCTGCGGTCTTGCTGCTCTCTTGCTGTGCTGCAGAAGTGCTCTCCAAGGGCTTGGATAGAGTTTGCCTTCTGTTACCTGAAGTTTCAGGACCAAAAAAAACTTCTCTCCTGCAGCTGAAATCCCCGTGTAGCGAAACTTCGATGCATCGCCTGCCAAGAACGACGCACAGCCTGCTCGCAGTGAAAAATTCACCGCATGCCGAGACTGGAATGACGCAGCCCTGACTTTGTGACAGAAGATCGACGCAGCGCCATCAACGCGACCAGAACTTTGACACAAGGTCCTACTGGATCGACGCAAGCCGACTCAGAACGACGCAGTGCCTGCTGTTCAGAAGAAAATTCCACACATCACCTACTGGAATCGATGCAGCCCCTGTGACTTTGCTCCGCAAGCCCCAGATTCCACGCCTCGTCCCCGAGGCGTCTGAAAACCCCACAACCCGAAGAGGATCCAAGTCAGCTCACCAGAAATTGACGCAACGTCTTCCCCGGAAGAAAATAACGACACAAGTCCGTGTGCGAAGGGGTGAAACCGACGCACACTCACAGTTTTCCACACACCTCCTCCTCTGCGGTCCCTTGTGAGGATTTTTCAACGCAAACCTGGTACTTTGCCCTGCAAGAGACACGTGACTTAAGACGCTTTTTATTGCTTTTACAGTAATATTTTAACTCTAAGACACTTGATATCACTTTCAGTGATATCGCTACATTTGCTTATTTCATCTTTAATCGTTTTTGACCTGCATTTATCCAGATAAATATTATATATTTTTCTAAACACTGTGTGGTGTATTTTTGTGGTGTTATATTGTGGTATTGTATGGTTTATTGCACAAATACTTTACACATTGCATTCTAAGTTAAGTCTGACTGTTCAGTGCCAAGCTACCAGAGGGTGGGCACAGGATAATTTGGATTGTGTGTGACTTACCCTGACAAGAGTGAGGGTCCTTGCTTGGACTGGGGTAACCTGACTGCCAACCAAAGACCCCATTTCTAACAAGCATTAGTCGCCTCTTTGGTTAGTTCATCTTGCAATTTCACTTAACCCAACTATGATGGTTTAACATCCCCTTCACGCTTCACAAATACTCTTTCCAACTCCTGAAGACACCATTGCCTCATACAGCTGCCTCCCATTCTTCTGGTGTAATGGATTCGGAATCACCTTCCAATACGTCCTGCACCTCTGATATCACACATAACCTCTTTGTGTCTGTTTGGTCTTCATTGTCCATACCAAAGGCAACCTTGACAAGCAATCTGGCTGTATGTTTCTCCATCCGGCTACATACTCCACATCTTATCTATGTTCATGAAGCCAGGATGCCAACCGGGCCAGTCTAGCAGACACTTCATCAATACCCCTCAGGTGGAACACCTTTAACAATGGTTTGTGGTTTGTAAATTGATATAGACTCCCCACACATATGTGTGGAAATGTTCGGTGTCCCGCACAGCTACCAGTGCCTCCCTCTCTATCAAAGCATAATTGCGTTCAGCTTGGTTTAAGGACCTTGAAGCAAATGTCACTGTTTTTCCCACCCCATCTGTGTATTGTGATAACACAGCTCCAGTACCATGTGCACTCGCATCCACTGTTAATATGGTCCTACATTTGAGTTCAAATGGAGTTAAAATCTTTGCACTTGCAATCTCCTCTTTAACCCCTACAAATGCCCATTCTTGCCTTTCACTCTATACAGATTTATTTCCTTTTCTTAACAGTTCCCTTAACGTCTCCATCTTCTCTGCAAAGCTACCTACAAATTTTTAATAATACTCTATTAGTCCCATGAAGGACCTCAGCTGATATTTCCCCTTAGCTGTTGTAGTCTCCCTTATGGATTTAACCAAATCCTCTTTAGGGCTAACTCCTTGTCCTGGGATGGTGTGTATCCCAGATACTCTGTTTCATCCAACAAAACTGGCGCTTCTCCTTGCGTAGGGTTGACCCCACCTCTTTCAAAATATGTTCTTCCCTCATGGCACCAAAAAGTAATGTCATCTTGGAAGAATCGAACATATGGGACCCCTTCAAATAGCTTATCATCATCAGTTGGAAAACACTAGAAGCTGATGATAACCCAAATGGGAGTCTTGTACACTGGAACACTCCCTCCATCGTGATGAAGGTTGTTAAAATTTTATATTTGGCATACAACCTAATCTGGTGGTATGCAGATTTGAAATCCAACTTCATAAAGTACTTGGCACCGCATAAATGTAAGACCATCTCTGACATGCTTGGTAGGGGAAAACTCTCCATCATAATGCATTGGTTCAGTGATCTCTGGTCTACACAAAACCATTCTGATGCCTCCACCGGTTTGATGATTCCCTCCTTCTGCATCTCACTGAACATTTCCTTCACCTCACTCCTCACTACTATTGGCACATTTCGCACCCCATTCTCAACTTGCACAGAACCTTCCTTTCATTTTATTTCATGCACAGATCCCTTTATGGTCCTAACAAAATCCTTGAACATTTCTTCAAATGTTCTCAATATTAAGTCTAGCTCCTCCTCCTCCTGTACTACCAACACATGTTCGTTAAACCTGGGATCTGATATCACATGCCAATCATATTGCTGTATCCATCCCAAAATTGCCAACCCTCCCTGGACACTTACATCTTCCCTTCAGACTTTCTTCCCTGGAATTCATATTTTGCAAGCACAAAACCCACTATGTGAATCTCTCCACCATCATATCCTTTGTGCTTTATGTCACTTGGCTGCAAAGACATTCCACACCACTCTTTATCAAATATTCCTTCCAAGACAATAGTATACATCGGCTCTGGATCAACCATTGACTCAATCATCTTCTTGTTTTCTGTAAACAAAGCTTTAGGTCTGTTTATTTCTTGCCCATTCCTTGCTTTCAACACCCAACAATCTTTCCGGTATACATTCTTGGTCATCTATGTATGCCACCCGATCCCTTCCACATTTCTTTGCATACTCTTGCCACGTGACCCTTCCTCCCACATTTTTGACAATCTTTGTTGCGAGCATAGCAACCTTTGTACTAAGCGCCATTCATCATGCTGCCGCATCAGTAACACCCTTTCCATCCTGCCTTAACGTTTTACTTCTCCTTCACTTTATCTCTGTGAGTTCTTTCCTTAGCATTTGCATTTTTGATTGATTTGACATGTCCTTCTTTCTTGCTCACTACAATGACTCCTTCTGAATGACCAGCATCTTCTTTCCATTTGAAATGAGTCTGCTTCTTCCACAAACTGAGCTATTAAAATTGCCTCCTGCAAAGTTAGGTTTTTGGCTGCCCATAGCCTTTCCTGCATTCTTTTGTTCTTACGTAGTACTATCCGTTGGTCTCTGATCATTTGATCGGTCATATTGCCAAAATCTAATTTCAATGCATGTTCCCTCAACCTTGTTACAAACTGATCAATTGACTCATACTGCATTTTGTGCTTGTGTATAAAACGTGTACCTCTGCATGACTTTTTTCACTTGTTTTCCAAAGTATATCTCTATCTAGCCTTTTTTTAGCTTCAAGATACAGTTTTCTATTTCTTCGTTATCCACTCCAACCGCCACTAGTAAAAATCTGAACACATGCTGCCCCTCCTTTCCCAAAACATTTATTAGTAATGCCCTCTTCCTGGATACCCAAATGCTTAAAACATCTATGGTCTCCAAATAGTTACCAATCCACTCTTCTCACTAAACTGATGGAGACCATGCTTGAAGCAGGAACATTGGAGGCATGGGTACACCTTGTGTAGAGTGAAGTGAACATCCATGTTAGTTTAAGTACAGTATGTAGAAGTATATTGTCTGATTAACTTGTTGAAAGAAAAACAAAAATGTGCCTTGGGCTCTTATAATGTGCACACTCTTCCAGTGCCCTTTACTCATAGCCTTCAAAAGTAGATAAATAGCTGCTAAAGTAGTAGACCCAAAGTACATTCGCTTAATGCAAGGATATCCCAATCCAAAATGGCTGTTGTCTACTCTCACCAATCAACGTTTGTATGGAGGGTATTCCCATTCAAAATGGCCATTGTCTCTTTGACCAATCACAATGTGAGGAAGTCCTTCCTTTAATCAGATTCCCCTGCACAAAGGCGAACTGCTCATGTGTCATGCAAGCAGAGATTTGGAGAAGGACTGCAGGAGTGAAGTGCTGGAATATGGATAACTGGTATGCCGGAACAGCGCCAGCAACAGTGGTCAGCTGTTACATGGGGTCAGCGTTAATATGTGGGACAGGCAAATAGGTGGTGAGTGCTGATTTAGTTCACCCCGCTCAACGTGGGCGTGCTTATACTTATTCTGATGATGATGATGCCACATGTGCTGAGAGCACACATGTTGGGCTGGTTGATGCTCATTGATATGCAGGTGCTAAGCTCATGCTTGTCCACGCTCTGGTCTTATAAGTTACTGAGCGCATGCTCAGCCACAAAACATGCAGGGGTTGACTTAAAAGTCTTAAAGTTTTCACAGTTCTAAAATGTCCTTTTTTATTTATTTTGTTCACTCCCGCATCACTCTAGCGGTCCAGTTCCTCACTTACTACCTCGCTGAGCACCCACCAGTTGCTGGTGATCCTAGTACCCACGGTGTACTCCTGCAAATAAGCTCACAGGTTGAATGTAGCTGTAGTGTGTCTGGAGCGCAGGTGCTCAAGGCCAAATTGAAGAAGACTCCAGAGACCACAACAGATTAGTTTGAGGGTTTATTCGTAAGCCAGTTACAGCGCGAACCTCCTTCACCTGTTTTCCATCAATTGTCACCCTCCCAGCTTGCCCCCGTGTTCTATGATGTCTGTTACTGTGACATCAAGGTTACAGTAAATACGCAGGCTGTGGTTGATATAAGTCCCACATTGTAACCAAAACCTCCTCCAGACTTACAACACCCAGTAGCACGAGTGCTAACTCTGAATGTGTTGTCCTATTCAAATGTTCCATGAGCAGAAAAATCGCCCTGAACAACACTGCACCCTATTTTAACATCCACAATAATACCGGGTCTGTAATCTCTAGGTGTGGATTTAGAAACCCTATTACAAGTTGTAGCATAGGTTTGAAAACGTGGCATTAATACTGAAAGCTACACCTGCTTCAACAGGTGGTATATTACATCAATTTGTAGAAGCTGACCAGAAATACACATAAATACCCAAACTGTTCCACAGGTAAATTTTATTAAACAAATAATATATATTTTTGTGAGTATTAGACTTAAAATAAACAGCGTCATATGGACGGTAAAGCAGTTGCTGTTAGAAAAGAGCTTACACAGCTATTTCTAACTTACACTTCATTCACCTCTATTAAAAAGGCAATGAACACCAATGAACTATTAAAACATATATTCATTTTATTTAAATTATATCTCTTAAAATGCTGTGACCTATACTGAATATTAAACCTATGCTAACCCATTCAGTACTTACACCCGGCTCCCACAAACATCAAGTATGTATAAATGAGTGAACAATCCCTACCAAAGGAAATCTAAGGCCACACTCATGGCCTTGTTTCCATCGCTGGTGCACCATGCAACGTGGTGCAAGAGCAACCCAAACCTTAAGGGAGATTTAAGAAGCCACGCAACGCCACCTTGCAGGGCACTGCGTGGCTTCATAAATCTAGAGTAATGTAATACAGTGCAAATCACTGCATTACACTGCTCTTTGCCAGGGAGGCATTTCCATGGGTGTTGTGTGACTGTTCCCATGCAACATCAATGCATTTTGACACATTCCCAGATGTACACAAACTTTTAAACCTGGGAATGCGCCAAAAAGATACGCCTCCCAAGAGAGGCATAATGAGGAAAAATATGTTGCTGCACTCTGACGCACATATAGAAAGAGGAAAAAAGCCTTTCAGTATCTTTTGTTTGTTCTGGAAGGTGGTGCTATGCTGCCAAAAGGGGGCTAGCACAGGGGAAAAGAACATGAATGCAGCGTATTGGATAACCATAGCACATTCCTGACCTTTCCCTGTGTCACAGGACAGCGCAGCAAGGTGACCTGCTTCACAAAGCCCATAAATATTATAATATTTAAACGTTTCTAACCCACCACACACTTATACTATAATCCCAACAGACCCTAACACCTATCATACACTATATAAAAGACTAAACATCTCTCTGAAAATAAATGTAGTACTTAACCCATACTAAATTATACTTGCATTATACTTGCATTGCACATGCAAGTAAATATTTGAACATTGAATGTTCAAAGGACTGCTCAATAAGTAGAGTTCTTAACAGGAGGCTCTGCAGGCCCAGTGATCTTAGCACTGCTTGCAGACCTTCAACAGGGCCTGAGTGGAGCTACAAGCTGTGAAGTCGGGGAAGAGGAGGAAAAGGACAAAGGTTGTGAAGGTATTGTGCTGCTTTGTTCAATGCCTTTGACAGGGATGTGTGGAAGAGGTATCACATAGGCCTCTAATCTGTGAATCACATGTGGAAAAGCTGACCCTGGGCACACTGTTGTAACATAATGCTACTTGTCCTATAAGCATCTGCTGTGTTGATTGTCTGACTGCCACAGCCACATGTTGACGGACGTGCCTCTTTTCCCTATCAACCTCCATCTGGAACACCTGTTGGCATCGCCTTGCTCTAAAGTCACTGTGGATTCTGTGATGGAGTGCACACCTGGGCTCTTGTTCATACACTGAGTTGTGGATATTTGGAAGTGGTACAAGAGTAGCAGCAGAAACATCTGAATTTACGATCAGAGCCTGACATCCTGTTTGAATTTCCTGCAGCCTCTTCACAATGCCTTTCAATTCACTTGCCAGACTATCACATAAATGGCCCTGGATGCGCTGCAGAACAAAACTCTAGATCACCCTCTGAACCCGAGCCCCAAGCTGCAAGCCTCATTTTCTACAGAGGTATATAGTGTGAAATCCTCTATCACCAGACTTTCTTCAGTTTCACTTGCAGCTCACTGCCTAGGTTCTTCTTGTGATATTGCTGTTGCTTGCGGTAGGAAAATGTCTCTTTTTCCACAGTCACCCCCATTTCTTGTGGACTGATGCTGCTAGTTTTTTTACTCTGTGTACTGGGACTCTGCTAACCAGGCCTCAGTAAAAGTGCTTTGACCCAAACACATGTCAAAATGAGTTCTGCTCTTAACTGCCATATTTCATTTGCCTCTAATTGCCTAGTATATGGTACAAAATGTACCCAGTGCCTATAAATTAAATGTCACTAGTGGACCTGCAGCACCTATTGAGCCATCCACCTCACTGACTGAAAATATGGCTTAAGGCCTACAATTGTAGCCTGACTGACAATAGAAAAATACCATTTAACCTTTCAAAATAAACCATTTTGTTAGGTGTAAACCTTCCTTTTAAATATTATGAAATCACCTCTATGTAGGCCTTACTCCACATAAAGCATGATGCATGATATTTAAAAGTAGAACATGTAGTAATTTACTGTTACATATTTCATTATAGTGACATACCTAAAAGATATTTTCATTGTAGCAAGGCTGGCGCTTCCTTAGGAAAACACTGGGATGCAATATTATATTTAATAATGCTATCTCTGGTCAGGGAACACCTGGAAATCTCATTTTCATAATTTTTGGAATATTTATTAAACACCTGTTCACTAGTGACATTGGATTTTTAGGAAAAAATAAAGAAAGGGCACTTTTAGAAATTTACCTTTTCCCCTGAATAAAGAAGCTAAGTTGTATTAGCCTCCAGCTGCAGCCCTTGAGTTCTGAGTCCTGAATGAGGTGTGAAAACTGCTCTGAGAGCATGGGACAACTGCTTATGTAAGGGGAGTTGATTTTGTTTGTTTGGCAGGGTGGCAATTGATAGTGCCCAGGAACTTAATTATCTTTAATGAGGTCTCTGCTGACAGAGGCAAATGTTTGTTGCCTCCTGGGTGGGCCCTTTGTTCCCTCTGTCAAGAAGGCTACAATCACAGTGAGGAGGGAGCTGGCCCCAGAACTGGTTTCAAGTGACAACAAATAAGGGTTTTTCTAATTTCCCAGCTCACAATTCTGGGGAGGGCACACAGGCTCTTCACAAGGGGGGGGGGGGGAGGAGGGGACGAGCTTCCTCCTTCATTTGATTTAGGCAGAAAGAGGCATTGTGTGATTATTTGCAGTATGGCACACAGGAACAGCTGCAAAAACAGGTAGGGTTACCCCTGTGAACATTTTCCCTATTGGTTAGGTATGGGACAGGAGTCTGTCTCACCCACAGGATAGTGCCAGTCATAAATGTGGCACTCTGTGCACCTATGGAAGAACAGAAGAAAGACTGTATCAGAGTTTTCAGACCTGTGCAAAGACATAAACAACTGCACCTGCTCCCACTTGTATCTAGGTCAAACAAGTAGATTCCAAGGGTCATTTGATTGACCTTTTGTTAAGCTACATGGACAAAACAAGCATCAAGGTGCCCTTTTCCTGAAGAGCCCAGCTGAACAGTTCCAACTGGACTTACCTTTGACCCTGCCAGTGACTTCTGCTGAGTGAATCTTTAACCCCTAAGTGCTGTTCCTTAGGTCCTGGAACCTTAGCAGTCTCAAAGTGTACTTCTCCTAACATCCAGAAAACCAGGGATTTAGAAACGTATAAGTCCAACGACCTCAGGTGGACTGTTTGTTCTCTGACACAGCTACCAGAGGTTGAGCTCAAGTTTAAATTACTGAAACCTTGAACCTTAAATTACTTAAATTCCACTTAAATTTAAAATTTCTTAAATTCCACTTAAACAAAGTTTAAAATATTGAAACCTTAAATTAAACCTTAAAATACTTAAATTCCACTTAAAGTACTGAAACAAAAACTGGACCTACAATACAGTGACATTATTACTTGTGGTGGACTCTGATTCACCTAAATTTATAATCTCCTTTCTCATATGTGCGTTTTAGAACATGAGACAGACATGGCAACAATGCTGCTGTGGCAGCTTTTTTAGTAGTCACTATTCTATAGGCCTGATTAGCATGGGTAAACTTAGACTTATGTTTAAGTTTACAATTGTATGCTATTCACAGAGAGATTTACGAGAAGTATCTATACACGTGCAGAGTCTCAACACATTAAAAGACCTATCTATTTATGTGCGGGGACTCCGCACACTCACATTAGGATATTGATTGATTGCACTGACTGAGGGGACAAAGGAGAGGTCAGCTTTCTCTACCCCAGAGGGCCATTTCCAATTCAGTGTGATGTCCTTTGGATCAAAGAATGCCCCTGCCACCTTCCAGAGGTTGGTAAACAGGGTCCTGGCCAGGATGTAGTCCTTTAGTGGTGCCTCTCTGGAATAACATAGCTGTCCACAGTTGCAACTAGGAGGACCATCTGTTCTACCTCCAAGAGGTGCTTCAGGCCCTGCAACAGGCAGGCCTGACAATCAAGGCCAGCAAGTGCCAGTGGTGTATCTGGGTGGGTGACAGCAAGGTGCACCTCACCCCCCTCAGGACAAGATAAGACTCCTGACCTGGGAACACCCCAATACTCAGACTTAAGTGAAGGTCTTCCTGGGCCTCAATGGGTATTAAAGGAGTTTTTATCAAGGGGTTTGACACCATTGTTGCCCCCTTGAATAACCAGACTCCCAAGAAGTAGCCCAAGAAGGTGATTATGACAGAAAGTCCTTGACACCTGCAAGGAAGGAACGTGCACAGAAGCTTTTCTCAAGGCTCTTGACTTCTCACAGGAATTTATTGTGTAGACGGATGCATCAGAACATGAATTAGGGGATGTACTATCAGAGCTTAGGGCCAGATGTAGGTAGGTTTCATTTTGCGAGTTGCAAATTGCGAGTACTAGCGACTCGCAATTTGCAACTCGTAAATGAAATGCAGAAAGGTGTCTCAGACACCTTCTGCAACTCGCTATGGGGTCGCAAAGACCCACCTCATGAATATTAATGAGGTGGGTCGCAGTTTGCGACCCCATAGCGAGTCTAGGCACTCACAGGAATGGTGGCCTGCTGGAGACAGCAGACCACCATGTCTGTGACTGCTTTTAAATAAAGCATTTTTTTTTTCTTTTTGCAGCCCGTTTTCCTTAAAGGAAAACGAGCTGCAAAAAGAATAAATACCGAAACCGTTTAGTTTCGTTTTTTTCAGAGTAGGCAGTGGTCCATAGGACCACTGCCTGCTCTGACAAATACTTTTTTGTGGCATTCACAAAGGGGAAGGGGTCCCATAGGGACCCCTTCCCTTTTGCGAATGAGTTACCATCCACTTCAAGTAGATGGTAACTGCGAGTTGGTTTGCGACCGCTTTCGCGGTCACAAAGCAACTCAACATCGCGATGCGGTCGCAAATAGGAAGGGAACACCCCTTCCTATTTGCGAGTCGGAATCACATTTTGTGAGTCGGTACTGACTCGCAAAATGTGACTCTGCATCGCGTAAGGCCTTTTGCACGTCGCAAACTGTGTTTTTCGCAGTTTGCGACGTGCAACAGGCTTCCTACATCTGGCCCTTAATGAGAAGGGCCTAGACCAACCGTAGCCCTCATTAGTAGGAGGTTGCTTCCCAGGGGACCAAGGTGGAGTGCTATTGAAAAAGAAGCTTTTGCTGTGGTCTGGGCACTGAAAAAGCTAAGACCATACCTATTTGGGGTTCACTTCTAAGTTCATACAGACCACAGGCTCCTCAATGGCTCATGCAAATGAGAGGTGAGAATCTCAGACTGTTGAGGTGGTCCAGCTCCCTATAGGAAATGGACTTCACAGTGGAACACTGCCCTGGGGCAGAGCACTCCAATGTTGATGATCTGTGCAGTTTCTTTCACCATAGTGATAAGAACTCCTAGGAGGTTGGGTAGTTTTCCTCATGTTTCAGCTGTGGGGGACACATGTTAGACCTATCAGACTTAGGGAAGTCTTATTCCAAATATTTTGCCTTCTCCCCTACTGGTTTGCTGAATTCATTTTTATTGGCCTTAAGACTCTATGAACTTTACCACTGCTAACCAGTGTTAAAGTGCTTGTGCGCACTCCCTAGAACATGGTAACACTGGCTTACAAGTTATTGGCATATTTAATTTACTTAAATAAATGCTACCAGTACTTCTGCAGCACTTATTGTACCACGGACTTTAGTAGCCATTTAACACATGTCTCAGGCCGGCGTTGCAGCCTGTGTGCAGGTTTAACTGCCATTTCGTCTTAGTAAAATTAACATTTTACCAAGCCTAAAATTCCCTTTATAATATATATCTCAAACCTATTCTATACACATAGGTCACGTCTAGAGAATAGGACAAGGTTGAGAATATTTAAAAACATTAGACATTAATCTTTTGCCAGGCGTAACCCTTCTTTTTTAATATTTATTAGTCACCCTTAGGGTAGGCCCTAACAGACCACAGGGCAAGGTACATTGCAGTGAAAAAGATAGACATGTATTTTTAAGTTATACATATCCTATACTGAGAAACTCACAAATGCGTTTTTCAATACTCTGAGGCCTACTTCTCCCATTGGTTAACATAGGGTAACATTATTACATTTATTAAGTGATAATGTCTGTATGGGAACAGGTAGAAATGTCCTATTTGGTGTCTAAGGAATTGTAGCTTAAAATCCTCATTAATGGTAAAGTAGAGTTCTAAGTCACAATGTTGAAAAGGCCACAAAAAAGCCTAGCCAATAGTTGTAATCAGTATATAACTACATTTACAATTACTTTTAAAAGGTTGGCATTTTCTTGTCCTAACCATTTGGTGCCTGCAGTCTGTATCCTGGGTCACAGGACTAGGGGTGACTGTTAGTTGGCCTTTCCGTATTCCTCCCAGGCAGTCACACAAAGGGGGACTAGTTGTTAGCAGGATAGGCTGTACTGACAGGATGGGAGGGGCAGATGTGGGCATGGGCACACTTACATTTCAAAGGAGTTGGCTCAGCACACATAGAAAAAAACTTCACACTAGCCTCTTGTAACCCAAGACCCAGTGGAGCTTGAGCGGGAGACAGGAACTTCCAGGACCATCTGTTGGAACTCTAGAAGTTTCTTCCACTCAAAGCTGGCACCAGATATAAAATTAGGACCAACAAACCAACTCCTCAGTTCACTTCTGGACCTGTGGAGGACTCTCAGAGGATTGCCCTAAAGGCCGAGGCCTGTTGTGTACTTTAGAAGACTGCCTGCCGCTCAAAAGGACTGCCTTGCTGCCTGAAGCCTATGTGTGCCCTCAAACTCCTGCCTAGCTGCTTAAGGCCTGTGCTAGTTTCCTGGCCTCCCGTTCAGAGCTACAGGCACACAAAAACGTCCAACAACTTTCTAAGTGCACCTGAACCCAGGCTGTGCCCAACCAACCAAAATCCAAAACTTGGGACTTGCAAATCTTTCTGCCTAAAAGTTCTATGAGAAGCAAGAGGAGACCTACTTCCTTGCTGATCTGCCCATGGTACATCACCACCTCACACCCTCCTCAACCAACAACCCAATTTGTCACAACCACCTCTCCAATTACCATCATCATTATCACCAAAACCAACATGTATGGCTGTTGTCTAAGTCTGTGAGCTTATCCGGCTTCTCTCAATGCCCTGTCAGTTCTCCAGGTTTTACACAGAGTACTTAGGTTCAACTCCTGTTTCCTGCAATTATGTTGGTAAAATAATTCGGTCATTTTTATGTTTGTGAAATTTTATAATTTGTAAAGTATCATGTTTCTAATTATTCCTTGTTGTTCGTAGATCCTCACTCTTTTTTGCTGGGTGCCTAACGTGCCGCTTTGCGGTGTCCTATGTGTCCTACATCGCAATGTTCCAGAGCATCTACCCCATTGTTTCTCTTCCCTCATTTTCCGACTTTGGGATTGCATTCTTTCAGTCTCAATGTCAAGACTCCTTGATGTGTATGTTTTTTCTGCTGGTGACTGCCCTATCACTTGTAAATAGATGGCTATTCACTTCTTAAAGGAGCCAGAAAAATGTAGTAGTATGTTGCTTTCTACCCCAACACCATCATTTGTATTTGATCTCTTAAGCTTCTAAACCAGATTATGTAGACTTTGAACAATATTCTGTGAAATATTAAACGTGGAGAAGTTTTTGTTATCTCTCGATTGCATGAAACCTTCTCTATTTCAGGACTATTACAAGCATTGTCATTAAATCACCCACTATCACCATATTAATTTTGTCTGAATGAGACAGGTGGAGTCAGTGATATGCCCTCAACAAATCTAACCAGTGTTATTTTGTCTGCTGCTGCTCTATCCACCTGCCTTTGTGCATTTTGCTCTTGTTGTATTTGGAAATCAAAATTTAATATATTTTCTGTGATCCAGTGACTATTGAAAATGCCTCTGTTCATTCCACCATAACCGTAGGCCTACACCGACTCCCTGTCAGTTTGCTAGTCAGCCATTTGGAGCTGTCAAATATTAATAACTAATTCCTTAGAGGACAGAGGGGGTCATGCAGAATATCTTGTCCTGTTGCTCAGTGACAAATTATGGAAACAATTGAGTAGAATAAGTAATCTCCATTGTTTACAATTCATAACAGCTAATTCAGCTGCAGCACTGACTGTTGACAGTTGTGCTGTTAAACCTGTGGCTCATTCAGGTAAATGTATTTAAACTACTAAATTGGATCGTTTGTTTAGTAAATGTGATCAACACCAAAATTACTGTATGTATGTGATATTGGACCTAAAGAAAGCAAATTTGCTTTCAGATTTGAGTTACCTAATTTTAGTTTTGATACTTCTTCAACTTAAAATCTTACATATCTGAGCCAGCTTAAGTGACTTAGGGCCAGATGTAGGAAGACGGCAAATTGCGACTTGCAATTTGCGAGTCCGAGCGACTCGCAAATTGCAACTCGCAATTTGCTATGCAGAACGGTGTCTCAGACACCGTCTGCGAGTCGCTATGGGGTCGCAAAGACCCACCTCATTAATATTAATGAGGTGGGTCGCAATTTGCGCCCCCATAACGACTATGGGCACTCACGGGGATGGAGGCCTGCTGGGAACAGCAGACCTCCATGTCCGTGACTGCTTTTAAATAAAGCAGTTTTTTTTTTCCAAGTGTAGCCCGTATTCCTTAAAGGAAAACGAGCTGCACTTAGAAAAAAAAACCGAAACCTTTAGTTTCGGATTTTTTCAGGGCAGGTAGTGGTCCCTTGGACCACTGCCTGCTCTGAAAAAATATTTTTGGGTCCACTCACAAAGGGGAAGGGGTCCCATGGGGACCCCTTCCAGTTTGCGAGTGGGTTACCATCCACTTCAAGTGGATGGTAACTGCGACTCCATTTGCGACCGCGAACGCGGTCGCAAATGGAATTGCATACCACTGCGAGTCGCAAATAGGAAGGGAACACCCCTTCCTATTTGCGAGTCGGAAATGCATTTTGCGAGTCGGTTCCGACTCGCAAAATGCATTTCTGCATAGCAAACACACGTTTGCGACTTGCAAACGGCGATTTTCGCCATTTGCGACTCGCAAACTGTTTGCTACATCTGGCCCTTAATCAGATCTATCCTTATAACTTGCGAACTTTACACCCTTTCAACTGTAAATTACCACATTTAACAAAGTACCTATGAGAGGGGAGCGGGGAGGACCTACATTAATTGCATGAACATTTGTCTGAACAACTGTCAATGAGTGTCCCTAACTTCATCTACTTGCCGTTAGAAGAAGGGCTACAAAGACGTAAGGGTTCACCTCTCTGCAAGAAATCCCAGAACAGTGCCACCTGAAGAAATGCTTCAGAAAATTCTCTGCCCTACACTAATGAGTGGAAGGCGAAACAGGCGTGAAAACGAAAGCTCCTTACCCTCAAGTCTTTCCTGGGCCAACCTTTGGATCTCTGACATACCCACCATGTTTCCTTTATTCCTGACCTTTCCTCTGTCTTGTGGCTACATTATCAGGGTGAGGGCTGATGCTGAGGTATCCTTCAAACTATAAATTGGTGCTCCTCTGGGGCACATTTACGTGGCTCTCAACTTCACCATGTACTTTAGAAACGTAACCCTTTCACTTCCTTTCATATAAGTCTTGACTGACTGCAGAAGGAGCTTTTGCTTGGGATGCTTGCAAACAATATAGGCAACATTTTGTTTCAATTCTGAGCATAATAATCGGGGCATGTGCACACAAGAAATCCTCCATTATAACTATCAGTGCATCTGTCAGGGTTGCCAGTAGCTATTTGCAAACATTTAGGGCTTGATTTAGAGTTTGGCAGACAAGTTACTCTGTCACAACAGTGACAGATATCCCGTCCACCAATATCTAAATCTCATTGCATCCTATGGGATTTAGATATTGGCAGATGGGATATCCGTCACCATTGTGATGGAGTAACTGGCACACCAATATCCAAATCAGGTGCTTAGGTTGTAAGACCGAAGGTCGCAAGATAGAGGATGGCTACTGCTCACAGAGGACCCTTTGTGCTCTCTGTCATCCAGTGCTGATTTTTTGTTTCCAAGACTATCTGAAGGAAGTAGTCAACGTCTCTTGCCACAGCAGCTTTGAAAAGTTACTTGCGATATGCACATAGGCAGGGACCAACGCACTGCATTCTGGGAGCAGAACATTCCAAACTCCTCTCTAGTGTTTTGGGACTTCATACTGCTGGTGACGCAGCTCCAGCTTCGTGATGTTCCATATGGAACATTAGTGTGGAGCCACAAAACATGGTAGAACCACTGAACATTTTATTCTCCGCCTGTGAACCTGCAGAGTAAGCCATTGTTGTCTGCTCTGCCTGGAGTGGTTTCTTCGACAAATAAAGTCACATTCTACACAATGTATGTTTCACAGCGTCTATTTTACCACATGATACTTCTCAGTCTGATTGACTGGACCCTTTGAATGGGGAAGGTGCACTAATTCTGCTTGGAGGCAGATCATTGTTCAACTTCTTGAGCCTAGATATATAGGCTAAAGCTTCCCTCCAGATTGGAGAGCACTTTTAGATCTGAAGCTGCAGCAACCCTATTGTTGAGGGCTCCATTTGTGCTTCCAGAATGTGTATCTGAGTGGGGCACATTTTCTAATAGTTAGGAACAAATCTGCAGTCCCCAACTGAAGCTCTGTTGGGCCACCGTGTTGCTGCTGACCATGGCAGTAACGCTTCCAACCAACCTAAGCAGGTTAGAGACACAGACACACAGCTTTAAAGCCTTTGCTACTCATCAACAGAGAGTAGAGAAGGATTCTCCCACCTACCCAAGCTAGTTTGATCATGAGAGGGTACTGTGGCCTAAACAAAATCCCTTGTGCCTGTAAACTCACACCTGTTTTATTGAGCCAGTAAGTAGCTTGTCCTCCTTCATCTTCACACTTGGTCCCCCATAAATGAAAAGCCATTGAGCCAGAGCTTCTAGTCCCCCAAGGAAGTGAGGTATCCCAAATTAGGATACGAACATAATGAATCCTGCACCCAATAGGTAGTCTTGCCTCTGAAATAAATGTACTATTTGAACAATGAGGCACTGCCCCTTTCCTATGCAGATTACCATGATACTGACTATCACTATTGCGTTTGCTTATTTTCTGTTTTGTTTTAGGTAATCACAAAAACTAGGTAACAGAGTAAATGTTATTGCCTCATAAAAAAGGTATCTACACTTTGTCTGTATGATTGTGATCCTCTGTTTTGTGTGTGTCGATCACTGTCAGCTAGTGATCACAACCACTGTTTGTGATTGAAACATTGCTTAATCTTTCATGTACGTAGTTATACAGGAATGTGGTGTTTGGACAGCACGAATATAGCTTAAAGATAGTGGGCACTGTCCAGAGCCAAAGGCAAAAATACAGTCAAAATGTGATTGGAGGGGTAGCTGGTTTATAAAAGCAAGAGCGGACTGTTACTGCATTGTGTGACATCAGCTCTTTCCCGAAATGGAGCAGGGTTGGGCGGATCCTTACCAACAGTGCCTTAGCTGCTTTGTAGTAGTAATATCGTCAAAAAAGCTTTATTCACTTAAAAACTATCAAAGCATACATAAACAGTAAAAACAACAGCATAAAAACACACACACCTAAAACCATCAAAATAAATAGATAAATATAATAAAATAAAAACAATCATATATCTGTAGTAGCATCGAATTATCCTAAAAACTTCCAAACATTATCACATTGATGCTGCAATAAGAAAGAAACACCATAAAATAGTAGCCCCACGTCTCAGCTCTGTGATTAGGGGCATTCTGTGCTTTTTTCTGATATATTTTAAGAGCTGGTGATACTGCTCTTGAGCTAGTGCTCTTGTAAAAGCAGAGAATTGCGCTTGACCTATGCAGAGTAAGAAAAGATCTGGAGATCTGATCTTCCCAACCTAAATTGTCTGACACTCTTACTCTAAGATAGTCGATGGAACCTACCCTTTCCAGGGGGATAACATCCACTAGTGTTGCACAACTCTTGGTCAACCCCTGACTGAACATCATCTGAACATTCACTTCCAAATCACGAGCTTTGCGAAAAGCTAGAAACCTATCATTAAGCGTCTGGAGTCCTATTGGTATCTTAGAAGTTAAGAGAGAGTCATCGGCAAATAATAAAATAGGGACTGTTTGAGCATTCAGTGTAGGGGCATCGTTCTGGCAAGAGGATAGAACTTGAATCACATCATTTATATATAATGTAAACAACTTGGGTGCCAAAACGCAGCCCTGATGAACACCACGCTTTATATGGAGTCGATCAGTCAATTCACCCTGATTACCACATCTGACTCTGGCATAGGTGCCCTCATGTGGCCGCACTATAAGATGTATCCGGTTTCTAGGTGTACCCATTTTATCTAAGACCTCCCACAGTTTTACTCTAGGAACCAAAACAAACGTGGACTTGAGATTCACAAAGGCCACATATAGTTTCTGCTTGGCAAGAACACACATATTTTCAGTACAAAAGTGCCAGACAAAAAACTTTATCTGAGGTGCTAATTTTAGGCCAAAAACCAGCTTGCAGAGAAGACAGTACACCAATAGTACCAACCCAGTGCAACAGCCTATTGAGAACCTGTCTTGCGAAAATCATTTGTATATTATTGATAAGACTGATTGGTCTATAATTTAAGGGGGGTGCTCACATCACCTTTTTTGTGAACAAGTATTATTTCGGCCCCCTTCCAAGTATCAGGGAAGGGGCCAACCACTGCAATAGCATTAGATATCATATTTATTTAGCTATCCAAAATTGTCGCTCTGATTTATAATAGTTTCCTGGTATTTTATCAGGGACTTTAGATCATTTCAGCAATGTTATTGCTACATTTGTTTCTCGCAGAGAGAAAACAATTGTATGTTCCAGGTTGTTGCTGCCAACCCCAGACTCCCCTGTCAGAGGGTTAAGTTCAGTCAACCTCAGTGAACAGGATTCAGATCCAGGATTATCAATAGATGAGGGATACAAGTTAGTAAAATGATTAACCCAACTCTGTGGCTGAATGTGGCTTTGGAAAGATCTCCCACTATCACAGATGCCATGGAATAGTGTTTTCCAGAAAGTCATGTTGTCATTTGATCTAGATGCCGCCAACAAATTCTACCAGATAGTGTCCTCCCAAAATCTCTTGGCCTTAGCTAGTTTTTTTTATACCTCGCTCTGGCCTCTTTAGTCACCCCCTGCAAGCAACTTAAAACAGCTGACTTTAGGGCTGATTTAGGCTTTCAGCAATCAACATTATAACACTTCTTAGTGTTAGGATTGTCATTCCGCCTAGTAGTCACCTTCCTATAAAAAGTATCTTGTAATTTAGAAACAAGAGAATCATGAATAGCAAGAATCAAAATGTTTCCTACTTGGCACTTTTCATATTTGGATAGAGCTTCGACAAACAGACTATAGATCTCCTTATAAAAATATGGATTAGATATCAGTTTCAGACATGTTTTGGCCAAAATTGGCTCTGGCACCGCAGAATGGCATTTGTTTCCAGTCCTCAAAAATACATCACCCGGTAGAGTAAGAATTAAAGGATTGTGGTCGCTATCTTGGCAAATATCAATTGGCCACAGCCTAGCATCTAATAATATGTAGCCAATGGCGCTAGAATATTGACCGCGTTTAAAAGTTGGAGCATTACACAAATCCGATTGCATGCAGCCATAATTAGCCATAGCCCCCCACCTTAGGCACAGTGTAATCAGCTGTGAAGCAGCACAAGCGCTGCTGTCACCTCCTCTGCAGCAGAGGAATATCCCCAAATTCATCTTTAAAATCAATTAAATCACAGCTTGTGGGGGATTCAAATGGACATCACCTGCAACCACAATATTAATGCAATGATTCAGTGAATCAACAAATTCACTCAACTGTGTCAGGGTCTGGGACTCAGTTCCGCGTGATACTGATTGAGCATAAACATTAGTTAATACAAACTTGTGACCCTCTGAAAAATTAAACTGTACACCTAGTAAGTCTGGTGAGTACATATATTTAGAATCCAGTGGGTGCACTGCAATTTCTTGCACCATTCAGTATTCAAAGGCCAACCTTAGCCCGACCACTTCCACCAGTAGACTGGGCACACACATTGTATGTTAAATACCCGCCATGGAGCACTTGGTTCGTTGCCCAGGTCTCCTGGAATATGCAGCTGTTCTATTGGTTTATGGAAGTAACCCATTCAGGGTCCACCAGTTTGCTGCTCACCCCAGCCAAATTCCACGAGATGACAGACAGTTTAGAACTATTGCCCCGACATCTTGAAATCACCACCCTTCTTCCCTTAGCCGCTGGTGTGACTGACAATTGACTCCCACTTTCTGCAACCATTTCAATAGATGCTAAAATAACAGAATTGGATGGTCTGTCATTTTCATTAAGGGGAGATCTTGTGTTGCAGCTAAGTAATACACCACCGTTACCATATCAGAAACCATGTTCCCTGTAATGACGGCAGACCCTGGCCTTCACACTGCTAGGGTCGTAATGTGGCAGTTGGACCATCTGTAGTGCTGCAGTCTGACCATCATAAAAGATGGGTGTTGGCTCCTTGTCCAAGTCTACAGTGAGAGTCAAGAAGACTCAGGGCCTGATTTAATTTTTGGTGAATGGAGTAGTCATCATTGGCCTGGCGGAGGACTTTCCGTCCGCCATGCCATGCCTACTCCATCTGCCAAATTTTATAGATGACTGCCTACTAGGTGGTCATTTATAAAGGAATTGGCAGGAACTGCCATCACAGTGGTTCCTGTCAATGGATTTTACTGTTTGTTACAGGGCTGCATCCGAAGGGCGCAGCCCTGTAACAAATGGTAATTTTTTTTTCTTTTCAAATAAAAAAATTCTGAAATGGGATTTTCTTTTTTTCGTAAGGAAAAAAAAGTAATGCTTCCCTCACCACAGAAGGTTTCTCCCATGGAGGGGGGAGCATTAAAAAGTTTTTACTGTTCCTTACTGCCAGGTTTTTCCAAATTGGGTGGGCGGACTTGTAGTAATTTCTCTGACCACCCTAACTCCCCAGTGCTGTTGGAGGGGATTTACCATCGCAGAGACAGAGTAGTCACTGTTGTGATTAAATTGGGCCCTTAGTAAGAACTACTTTCTATAACAGTCCCTATTACCAATGCCCTGATTAGTTGTAACTGCTAGCATTCACACTTTTGGGGTGCCTGTTGGCCCCTGAATTTATGGAGAAAAAGCCTGACATTGGCATTGGCAGCTAGCAATGTGATCTAAGTCAGGACCCCAGGTAACATATTGTTGTATCACAATAAATCCAGGTGCGAATATACCCTACAGTAAAATGGACATTATTGTAGAAAATGTGTAGACATGAGTGTAGGGTCAAGAGTACTGAGGAACAAAAAGAGCAGACTTTGCTGAAATGATTGAAAACATTAGGCAACAAGCTTGCATTGCTGAGGACTTTTTTCAAGTACCAAGCAGCGCACAACATGGAAAGTGCCACTGAGACAGAACCTATTCGTTGTATCTCTACTGCTTTAACTCAACAAACCCCTTCAGTCCTGTAATCCTCAATCACCAGAGGAAATCAATCTTCAGTTTCGAAGTTGAGTTAGGGAAGGTTAAGCTACAAAAACAGAAATTAGCTGCACATAGAGAGGGAAGAAAAGGCAGACAGGGCTCATGCAATTGAACAGGAGAGCTTGACGATGGAGGCCCTGAAAAGTCTCCCTTTTCCTATGTCTTCAACTGCCATTGTGAATATTCCACCTTCTCACTCCTGCAACCGGACAAGGGTGTGCTACTGTGGAGTCATTTGCTTCTTACATGCTTGGGTTTGATGCTTTTCAACTTTCACTAGCAATGACAAGACACCCAATGTAGAGCAGCAAATGTGTTGTCCTGGTTAGCCTTGTCCTGGTCATGCACCTTACACAGCCACTGGTCCCACAAATCACAATCTGCCTGATATCACTTAGCCCACAAATTAGCCTACTGCTATCCTAGAAACGGACCAACTTTCTCCCTCACTTCACCTGTAGTTTTCATCTGGTCACATGCTCTAGCCCTGACCTGCCCCTTCCCGACTGCAAACAATTTCATGAGGCCAGGATACAGGTCCTCATTATGAGTTTGACGGTCCGAGGACCACCACAGTGGATGTGGCGGTCACACCACTGCCGGGCAAGTGGAGAAGACCACCATATTATAACCATGACACAGTCAATACACCGCCAGTGCAGACAGACCGCTGCGGACGGCGGCAGGCATCTGTAGTCCGGCGGGGACCATGTTACCACCGAGTACAATATGAGGTTGCACACCGCCAGGATTTCTGGGGCGGGTGGACCGCCACCAAAACCCTGGTGGAAACGAACAGTATAAAAGGAGACACTCACCTTCAGGAACACAGACACGTCTGGAGCCGCCATGGAACCTGAACTTGAAGTCTTCCCAATTCTCCTGATTGCACTACGACTCCAGAACCAGCGACGGTGACGAAGACAACAACATTAAGTATACCCATCCAGCACACAACGGAGGGAAGACCATTAATACACACGCAGACGCAACACACACAACCAGAACGGCAAGGATGGCCACACACATGCAAACACCTTTACTAACACACACACACACACACACACCAACATATACACACAAACTACACACACAACATACATGTGCCATACACACCCCACCCCGCACACACACATCACTGCCACTGTCTAACACAATCATGCACAACACAGGTTAGTCACACAACGATATCACAACTGCAACCACACAAACGTATTGGCAAGGAAGAACACTGCACACCTCCACATGACAACACATACTGACAGCAACACGTAACAATGGCACACAACCAATCAATACCATAACACTGCCATACAACAAGTGAGATGTCACACCACTTCCACACAACACACAGCGCACATGACATATCCATCACCACACACACGGACGCACACACAACAACTACACAATGCCACACAACACTATCACAACACACCACACCAAGTATAATTCACAAGTTAGCTACACAACTCAGGCTGCAACACAATCACATCCCATATACATAACATACACAAACCAAACAGCGCAAATACAACACATCCATGTTGAAGGAAAGGCAGGACCAGTATATAACCATCAAAACCAACATGCGGTTAGCCCATATATATTATGCAGAAATACAAATCTACCAAACTATATACAAAATAGGCCAAGTGGCCAGTCCAATATATCCAAGTGCCCCAGGCACATATGGCTCTTGTCATTGCCCCAACTTGATTCCTGACTGCAATGTGGCCTCCACATGTTAGGGGCATTATGGGGGGGCAGGCAGGCACCTCAGGGGTGAGGGGGATGGCAGAGGTGGGGATTATTGCTTGGGTGAGGGGTCCTTGGGCTTGGGTTTTGGTTTAGGTGGGGGGCTTTGGATCCTGTTTAGCTTTTGGGTCTGGCTCCTTCACTTTGGGCTTGGGAGAGGTGGCCTTGGATTTGGGGGGGTTGAATTTTTTGCAGGGGGAGGGGCATGGGCAACACCAGGAGTAGTAGGGGAGCACTGGAAGGTGGAAGGGCTGTGTTCGGGGAGGGACACAGGATACTTCAGGGAACCACAGGGTGGGAGTATGGTAGGGAAGAGGGAAAACTCTACAGGAATCTTTTCTTAGGGACACAAGAGTGGTCATGGGAAATGGGGAGTGGAGGGAGAGGGAGTGGTTGTGAGGTGTGTTCTTGTAGGTTTCTTGGGTGCAGGTGCGTGGGTTGAAGGGGTATGTGTGCTGGGTGTCTGTTGGGTGGGTAAGTTCCAGCTTATAGGTGTTTTGGGAGGAGGGGGGATGAGTTACAGGGAGTTGTCATGGTGGATGGGTGACTCTCTGTTGGGTTGGTGCCTGCAGGTAAGGTTGATATGCTGCATGTGCGTGTGTTGGTAGTTAGGGTGAGTGTGCATGTGGTGAAATGGGTGGATGTATGCTGGTCTGGAAGTGTGGTGACTGTGGTTATGATGGGACTTGTGGCTGGATCAGGGAGTGTTGGTGTTGTGCAAGCATGTGTGAGTGGTGTAGTGCCTGTGAGGGTTGTGTGGGGGTCAGAGTAGGGAGTGGATGTTGTTGTGTGTGTAGGTGGGTGTTGTCTGTGTGCCTGACGGTGGTGGGACTTGTGGTGCTTGTTTTTGTCACTGTGAACCGTGTCTGTTTAGGTGGATGAATGGCAGTCTGACTGTGTGCTCTGGATGGGGGAGAGGAGAATGGGATTAGGCTGAGGTAGCTGGAGGGGGGGCGGAAGACAAAAGGACACTGGCTGCCATCAGCAAGGAAGCCAGAGCCTGACATGATCTCTGCAGGCCAGACAGATCACCATGAATGCCTTCCATGTAGGCATTGCACTGCTGTACCTGAGCTGCAAGTCCATGGGTGGCATTCACAATGGTTCTCTGACCCACAGAGATAGACCTCAGGAGGTCAATCGCCTCCTCACTGAGGGGAGCAGGGCTGAATGGGGCAGGGGCAGAGGTGCCTGTAGCGAAGGAGACACCTGCCCTCCTGGGTGAGCGGGCACGGGCAACTGGGTGGGGAGCAACAGGGAGGGTGGTGCTGGTAAAGGGAGTGGCAGACAAGGATGGTGCTAGGCTGGTCCCAGATGGGCCGGCCACCGCCAGGGAGCATCCCCTGCAGAAGGAATCCAAAGATGATGTAGATGATCTGTTTTCCCCATGGCACTCCCCTTGCCCTCCGTCCCACTGGTCCTCTCAGCTCTGCTGGTATAAGCCTCCTGGGTCTCCGGTGCCCCTTCTCCTTCACCTGATCATGCTGATGCACACAAAGGCAAAGGAGGAGAGGGAGGGAGGAAGAGAAAGAAAATTAGGGTGCAAAAGGGTAAATTCCTCCCTACCATTTACACAGATCAACATGTACATCTCTTCAATGCATTGTAAGGTGGTTGATGGGGCGTGGGGTGCTTGGTTGTGTGTGCTGATTGTTTTGTGGTGTTTGTGTGCTGTGTCGATGTGTGTATAGTGTTGTTCGTGCAGTTGTGTGGTGTGTGCTGAGTGAGATGTCTAAAAGTGCCTATGGTGTCCAATTGCAAAATCTTGTGTTGTAGGCTCCTTGCTGTCTGTGATCGTCGTTTGAGTTGCAAAGGATTGTGTGGGGGTGTGTTTTATAGTGGTGTGTGTAGGTGTGTATGCTATGTGAATGTGTGTCAGGTGTGGGGTTTTCAAACTGTCCAATGTGGTGTTCTGGCTGAGGTGTGTTTTTCACCGCAGTGGTTCCCACAGCCCATGGTTTGTGGGTCATAATTTGGAGGGCGGAATGTGGTCGGCGTAGGGGTGCTGGTGGTGGGACTGAATATCTCCCACCCTCGGTCATCCTGGCCATCTCAGATTTGTGGCTGTCTTTTGGCTGTGTGCTGTGTTTGAATCGTAATACGGCAGACGCGATACCACTAACTCTGGTGGTCTTTTGGCATCTGCAACCACAACGGTCTTGCAAAAAAGACGACCAAACCCGTATTGTGGGCCTCAGTCTCCAGGAAGGAAATTTTGTAGGTCAACTCAGCATTCATCTAAGCACTCTCAGGGGAGCCACATGAGTTAGATGCCTGCAAGAGTTCCCATGAAATTTGGACTCTGTTGGAGTTCAGACAATATCTAACATCCTGAGCATGGTTGCCTATAAAGGCCATGCATGTGGTTACCAAGTTACTTGGCTTTAGTGCCTTTCAGCTTGTTATTACTGGAGCCTCCATGTACTGGACAGCCAGAATTCTGGTTTCAGAATCTCAATAGCTCTAGAGGAAACTTCTTGTTTTCTTAACTTTTGGAAGTCTCCTGATTTCAGAAATCTCTGGTCTGTAAGGGGGCACAGAAAACAGCATTACTAGATAGTTTGAAAGGATACCTTGCTGAACATTTGCGTCTTTGCATAATTTGCATAACTTTGCAAGCCACTGTAAGTGGTTGTGAACTAAGAAAGGAACTATAAAGCAAAATTAACAGCTTGACTACTTGAGATGAGTGTATCACCAAATCACACTTACATTCACCGTGGGATCAGTGGTGTGATAGCCAGCATTTCTGGTCTTATAAATAGTGTTTCCAGAACAAACTGTTCTTGGGTGTATTGGGATGTTTTTGTTTGAAACAGAGGTTGCTTGGAGGGAGGCATTTGGCAGCTGGTGGACGACTTTGAAGCCCACTCCTCATTTGCACTCAAAGTTGAATTAAACGGAGAGATTCCTCTTCTTATGAGTCCACTCTTTGTGACTCATTGCTACAGAATACTAAGAAGATAATTCCCATTTGCAAATGACTTAGAAAATCAAAACAGGCACCAATGGTAAAAGTAGATGCAAACCACTGTCAACACTGAATAAACAATATGATGGCCTTTTTTTATTAGGAAATCCATATTGCATTGATTCAGTGTGACATTTCCAAAGTGTACGTACATTCAGTGGGACATTTCCAAAGAGTACGTCCAGAGGTTCCACACAAAGGGCCTGATTTACAGTTTGTCAGAGAGGGTACTCTGTCGCAAAGGTGTGCTAACCTAAACAAAGATGTGCTGTCTTTTATTTAGAAGTAATTCTTCACCACACAACATGACCATTGTTGTCATTTCGTTATTCTAAATAACGAATTTCAATCTTTCCACTAGATGACAGTGAGCATACCGAGGAGTTTCTCAACTTGCTGTAATCAACAAGAACATTGCTACTGTCCCAGACTATCAACAATGTGTTGACCATTGTGCTTGAATAAACTTTGAGAGTCACCATGTTCAATGTAATGGAATTATGAGAGAATTCTCTAATGTATTTTTTAGTAAAATGTTTCATCTTGCTGTTTGTCCCCCATTGTGCATAACCTGTGAATGAACCAGTTTAGTAATGTGTGGAACCCTCTGTTTGAAGTCCTATAAAAGGACGTATCTTTCTTCAGTAACTATGACATCCCCTCTTCCCATTTGTAAGGTGAATCTATGCTGGGTTGTGGTTATCAAGGGGTTTGACACCATTGTTGCCCCCTTGAATAACCAGACTCCCAAGAAGTAGCCCAAGAAGGTGATTATGACAGAAAGTCCTTGACACCTGCAAGGAAGGAACGTGCACAGAAGCTTTTCTCAAGGCTCTTGACTTCTCACAGGAATTTATTGTGTAGACGGATGCATCAGAACATGAATTAGGGGATGTACTATTAGAGCTTAGGGCCAGATGTAGGTAGGTTTCATTTTGCGAGTTGCAAATTGCGAGTACTAGCGACTCGCAATTTGCAACTCGTAAATGAAATGCAGAAAGGTGTCTCAGACACCTTCTGCAACTCGCTATGGGGTCGCAAAGACCCACCTCATGAATATTAATGAGGTGGGTCGCAGTTTGCGACCCCATAGCGAGTCTAGGCACTCACAGGAATGGTGGCCTGCTGGAGACAGCAGACCACCATGTCTGTGACTGCTTTTAAATAAAGCATTTTTTTTTTCTTTTTGCAGCCCGTTTTCCTTAAAGGAAAACGAGCTGCAAAAAGAATAAATACCGAAACCGTTTAGTTTCGTTTTTTTCAGAGTAGGCAGTGGTCCATAGGACCACTGCCTGCTCTGACAAATACTTTTTTGTGGCATTCACAAAGGGGAAGGGGTCCCATAGGGACCCCTTCCCTTTTGCGAATGAGTTACCATCCACTTCAAGTAGATGGTAACTGCGAGTTGGTTTGCAACCGCTTTCGCGGTCACAAAGCAACTCAACATCGCGATGCGGTCGCAAATAGGAAGGGAACACCCCTTCCTATTTGCGAGTCGGAATCACATTTTGTGAGTCGGTACTGACTCGCAAAATGTGACTCTGCATCGCGTAAGGCCTTTTGCACGTCGCAAACTGTGTTTTTCGCAGTTTGCGACGTGCAATAGGCTTCCTACATCTGGCCCTTAATGAGAGGGGCCTAGACCAACCGTAGCCCTCATTAGTAGGAGGTTGCTTCCCAGGGGACCAAGGTGGAGTGCTATTGAAAAAGAAGCTTTTGCTGTGGTCTGGGCACTGAAAAAGCTAAGACCATACCTATTTGGGGTTCACTTCTAAGTTCATACAGACCACAGGCTCCTCAATGGCTCATGCAAATGAGAGGTGAGAATCTCAGACTGTTGAGGTGGTCCAGCTCCCTATAGGAAATGGACTTCACAGTGGAACACTGCCCTGGGGCAGAGCACTCCAATGTTGATGATCTGTGCAGTTTCTTTCACCATAGTGATAAGAACTCCTAGGAGGTTGGGTAGTTCTCCTCATGTTTCAGCTGTGGGGGACACATGTTAGACCTATCAGACTTAGGGAAGTCTTATTCCAAATATTTTGCCTTCTCCCCTACTGGTTTGCTGAATTCATTTTTATTGGCCTTAAGACTCTATGAACTTTACCACTGCTAACCAGTGTTAAAGTGCTTGTGCGCACTCCCTAGAACATGGTAACACTGGCTTACAAGTTATTGGCATATTTAATTTACTTAAATAAATGCTACCAGTACTTCTGCAGCACTTATTGTACCACGGACTTTAGTAGCCATTTAACACATGTCTCAGGCCGGCGTTGCAGCCTGTGTGCAGGTTTAACTGCCATTTCGTCTTAGTAAAATTAACATTTTACCAAGCCTAAAATTCCCTTTATAATATATATCTCAAACCTATTCTAAACACATAGGTCACGTCTAGAGAATAGGACAAGGTTGAGAATATTAAAAAACATTAGACATTAATCTTTTGCCAGGCGTAACCCTTCTTTTTTAATATTTATTAGTCACCCTTAGGGTAGGCCCTAACAGACCACAGGGCAAGGTACATTGCAGTGAAAAAGATAGACATGTATTTTTAAGTTATACATATCCTATACTGAGAAACTCACAAATGCGTTTTTCAATACTCTGAGGCCTACTTCTCCCATTGGTTAACATAGGGTAACATTATTACATTTATTAAGTGATAATGTCTGTATGGGAACAGGTAGAAATGTCCTATTTGGTGTCTAAGGAATTGTAGCTTAAAATCCTCATTAATGGTAAAGTAGAGTTCTAAGTCACAATGTTGAAAAGGCCACAAAAAAGCCTAGCCAATAGTTGTAATCAGTATATAACTACATTTACAATTACTTTTAAAAGGTTGGCATTTTCTTGTCCTAACCATTTGGTGCCTGCAGTCTGTATCCTGGGTCACAGGACTAGGGGTGACTGTTAGTTGGCCTTTCCCTATTCCTCCCAGGCAGTCACACAAAGGGGGACTAGTTGTTAGCAGGATAGGCTGTACTGACAGGATGGGAGGGGCAGATGTGGGCATGGGCACACTTACATTTCAAAGGAGTTGGCTCAGCACACATAGAAAAAAACTTCACACTAGCCTCTTGTAACCCAAGACCCAGTGGAGCTTGAGCGGGAGACAGGAACTTCCAGGACCATCTGTTGGAACTCTAGAAGTTTCTTCCACTCAAAGCTGGCACCAGATATAAAATTAGGACCAACAAACCAACTCCTCAGTTCACTTCTGGACCTGTGGAGGACTCTCAGAGGACTGCCCTAAAGGCCGAGGCCTGTTGTGTACTTTAGAAGACTGCCTGCCGCTCAAAAGGACTGCCTTGCTGCCTGAAGCCTATGTGTGCCCTCAAACTCCTGCCTAGCTGCTTAAGGACTGTGCTAGTTTCCTGGCCTCCCGTTCAGAGCTACAGGCACACAAAAACGTCCAACAACTTCCTAAGTGCACCTGAACCCAGGCTGTGCCCAACCAACCAAAATCCAAAACTTGGGACTTGCAAATCTTTCTGCCTAAAAGTTCTATGAGAAGCAAGAGGAGACCTACTTCCTTGCTGATCTGCCCATGGTACATCACCACCTCACACCCTCCTCAACCAACAACCCAATTTGTCACAACCACCTCTCCAATTACCATCATCATTATCACCAAAACCAACATGTATGGCTGTTGTCTAAGTCTGTGAGCTTATCCGGCTTCTCTCAATGCCCTGTCAGTTCTCCAGGTTTTACACAGAGTACTTAGGTTCAACTCCTGTTTCATGCAATTATGTTGGTAAAATAATTCGGTCATTTTTATGTTTGTGAAATTTTATAATTTGTAAAGTATCATGTTTCTAATTATTCCTTGTTGTTCGTAGATCCTCACTCTTTTTTGCTGGGTGCCTAACGTGCCGCTTTGCGGTGTCCTATGTGTCCTACATCGCAATGTTCCAGAGCATCTACCCCATTGTTTCTCTTCCCTCATTTTCCGACTTTGGGATTGCATTCTTTCAGTCTCAATGTCAAGACTCCTTGATGTGTATGTTTTTTCTGCTGGTGACTGCCCTATCACTTATAAATAGATGGCTATTCACTTCTTAAAGGAGCCAGAAAAATTTAGTAGTATGTTGCTTTCTACCCCAACACCATCATTTGTATTTGATCTCTTAAGCTTCTAAACCAGATTATGTAGACTTTGAACAATATTCTGTGAAATATTAAACGTGGAGAAGTTTTTGTTATCTCTCGATTGCATGAAACCTTCTCTATTTCAGGACTATTACAAGCATTGTCATTAAATCACCCACTATCACCATATTAATTTTGTCTGAATGAGACAGGTGGAGTCAGTGATATGCCCTCAACAAATCTAACCAGTGTTATTTTGTCTGCTGCTGCTCTATCCACCTGCCTTTGTGCATTTTGCTCTTGTTGTATTTGGAAATCAAAATTTAATATATTTTCTGTGATCCAGTGACTATTGAAAATGCCTCTGTTCATTCCACCATAACCGTAGGCCTACACCGACTCCCTGTCAGTTTGCTAGTCAGCCATTTGGAGCTGTCAAATATTAATAACTAATTCCTTAGAGGACAGAGGGGGTCATGCAGAATATCTTGTCCTGTTGCTCAGTGACAAATTATGGAAACAATTGAGTAGAATAAGTAATCTCCATTGTTTACAATTCATAACAGCTAATTCAGCTGCAGCACTGACTGTTGACAGTTGTGCTGTTAAACCTGTGGCTCATTCAGGTAAATGTATTTAAACTACTAAATTGGATCGTTTGTTTAGTAAATGTGATCAACACCAAAATTACTGTATGTATGTGATATTGGACCTAAAGAAAGCAAATTTGCTTTCAGATTTGAGTTACCTAATTTTAGTTTTGATACTTCTTCAACTTAAAATCTTACATATCTGAGCCAGCTTAAGTGACTTAGGGCCAGATGTAGGAAGACGGCAAATTGCGACTTGCAATTTGCGAGTCCGAGCGACTCGCAAATTGCAACTCGCAATTTGCTATGCAGAACGGTGTCTCAGACACCGTCTGCGAGTCGCTATGGGGTCGCAAAGACCCACCTCATTAATATTAATGAGGTGGGTCGCAATTTGCGCCCCCATAACGACTATGGGCACTCACGGGGATGGAGGCCTGCTGGGAACAGCAGACCTCCATGTCCGTGACTGCTTTTAAATAAAGCAGTTTTTTTTTTTCCAAGTGTAGCCCGTATTCCTTAAAGGAAAACGAGCTGCACTTAGAAAAAAAAAACGAAACCTTTAGTTTCGGATTTTTTCAGGGCAGGTAGTGGTCCCTTGGACCACTGCCTGCTCTGAAAAAATATTTTTGGGTCCACTCACAAAGGGGAAGGGGTCCCATGGGGACCCCTTCCAGTTTGCGAGTGGGTTACCATCCACTTCAAGTGGATGGTAACTGCGACTCCATTTGCGACCGCGAACGCGGTCGCAAATGGAATTGCATACCACTGCGAGTCGCAAATAGGAAGGGAACACCCCTTCCTATTTGCGAGTCGGAAATGCATTTTGCGAGTCGGTTCCGACTCGCAAAATGCATTTCTGCATAGCAAACACACGTTTGCGACTCGCAAACGGCGATTTTCGCCATTTGCGACTCGCAAACTGTTTGCTACATCTGGCCCTTAATCAGATCTATCCTTATAACTTGCGAACTTTACACCCTTTCAACTGTAAATTACCACATTTAACAAAGTACCTATGAGAGGGGAGCGGGGAGGACCTACATTAATTGCATGAACATTTGTCTGAACAACTGTCAATGAGTGTCCCTAACTTCATCTACTTGCCGTTAGAAGAAGGGCTACAAAGACGTAAGGGTTCACCTCTCTGCAAGAAATCCCAGAACAGTGCCACCTGAAGAAATGCTTCAGAAAATTCTCTGCCCTACACTAATGAGTGGAAGGCGAAACAGGCGTGAAAACGAAAGCTCCTTACCCTCAAGTCTTTCCTGGGCCAACCTTTGGATCTCTGACATACCCACCATGTTTCCTTTATTCCTGACCTTTCCTCTGTCTTGTGGCTACATTATCAGGGTGAGGGCTGATGCTGATGTATCCTTCAAACTATAAATTGGTGCTCCTCTGGGGCACATTTACGTGGCTCTCAACTTCACCATGTACTTTAGAAACGTAACCCTTTCACTTCCTTTCATATAAGTCTTGACTGACTGCAGAAGGAGCTTTTGCTTGGGATGCTTGCAAACAATATAGGCAACATTTTGTTTCAATTCTGAGCATAATAATCGGGGCATGTGCACACAAGAAATCCTCCATTATAACTATCAGTGCATCTGTCAGGGTTGCCAGTAGCTATTTGCAAACATTTAGGGCTTGATTTAGAGTTTGGCAGACAAGTTACTCTGTCACAACAGTGACAGATATCCCGTCCACCAATATCTAAATCTCATTGCATCCTATGGGATTTAGATATTGGCAGATGGGATATCCGTCACCATTGTGATGGAGTAACTGGCACACCAATATCCAAATCAGGTGCTTAGGTTGTAAGACCGAAGGTCGCAAGATAGAGGATGGCTACTGCTCACAGAGGACCCTTTGTGCTCTCTGTCATCCAGTGCTGATTTTTTGTTTCCAAGACTATCTGAAGGAAGTAGTCAACGTCTCTTGCCACAGCAGCTTTGAAAAGTTACTTGCGATATGCACATAGGCAGGGACCAACGCACTGCATTCTGGGAGCAGAACATTCCAAACTCCTCTCTAGTGTTTTGGGACTTCATACTGCTGGTGACGCAGCTCCAGCTTCGTGATGTTCCATATGGAACATTAGTGTGGAGCCACAAAACATGGTAGAACCACTGAACATTTTATTCTCCGCCTGTGAACCTGCAGAGTAAGCCATTGTTGTCTGCTCTGCCTGGAGTGGTTTCTTCGACAAATAAAGTCACATTCTACACAATGTATGTTTCACAGCGTCTATTTTACCACATGATACTTCTCAGTCTGATTGACTGGACCCTTTGAATGGGGAAGGTGCACTAATTCTGCTTGGAGGCAGATCATTGTTCAACTTCTTGAGCCTAGATATATAGGCTAAAGCTTCCCTCCAGATTGGAGAGCACTTTTAGATCTGAAGCTGCAGCAACCCTATTGTTGAGGGCTCCATTTGTGCTTCCAGAATGTGTATCTGAGTGGGGCACATTTTCTAATAGTTAGGAACAAATCTGCAGTCCCCAACTGAAGCTCTGTTGGGCCACCGTGTTGCTGCTGACCATGGCAGTAACGCTTCCAACCAACCTAAGCAGGTTAGAGACACAGACACACAGCTTTAAAGCCTTTGCTACTCATCAACAGAGAGTAGAGAAGGATTCTCCCACCTACCCAAGCTAGTTTGATCATGAGAGGGTACTGTGGCCTAAACAAAGTCCCTTGTGCCTGTAAACTCGCACCTGTTTTATTGAGCCAGTAAGTAGCTTGTCCTCCTTCATCTTCACACTTGGTCCCCCATAAATGAAAAGCCATTGAGCCAGAGCTTCTAGTCCCCCAAGGAAGTGAGGTATCCCAAATTAGGATACGAACATAATGAATCCTGCACCCAATAGGTAGTCTTGCCTCTGAAATAAATGTACTATTTGAACAATGAGGCACTGCCCCTTTCCTATGCAGATTACCATGATACTGACTATCACTATTGCGTTTGCTTATTTTCTGTTTTGTTTTAGGTAATCACAAAAACTAGGTAACAGAGTAAATGTTATTGCCTCATAAAAAAGGTATCTACACTTTGTCTGTATGATTGTGATCCTCTGTTTTGTGTGTGTCGATCACTGTCAGCTAGTGATCACAACCACTGTTTGTGATTGAAACATTGCTTAATCTTTCATGTACGTAGTTATACAGGAATGTGGTGTTTGGACAGCACGAATATAGCTTAAAGATAGTGGGCACTGTCCAGAGCCAAAGGCAAAAATACAGTCAAAATGTGATTGGAGGGGTAGCTGGTTTATAAAAGCAAGAGCGGACTGTTACTGCATTGTGTGACATCAGCTCTTTCCCGAAATGGAGCAGGGTTGGGCGGATCCTTACCAACAGTGCCTTAGCTGCTTTGTAGTAGTAATATCGTCAAAAAAGCTTTATTCACTTAAAACTATCAAAGCATACATAAACAGTAAAAACAACAGCATAAAAACACACAAACCTAAAACCATCAAAATAAATAGATAAATATAATAAAATAAAAACAATCATATATCTGTAGTAGCATCGAATTATCCTAAAAACTTCCAAACATTATCACATTGATGCTGCAATAAGAAAGAAACACCATAAAATACTAGCCCCACGTCTCAGCTCTGTGATTAGGGGCATTCTGTGCTTTTTTCTGATATATTTTAAGAGCTGGTGATACTGCTCTTGAGCTAGTGCTCTTGTAAAAGCAGAGAATTGCGCTTGACCTATGCAGAGTAAGAAAAGATCTGGAGATCTGATCTTCCCAACCTAAATTGTCTGACACTCTTACTCTAAGATAGTCGATGGAACCTACCCTTTCCAGGGGGATAACATCCACTAGTGTTGCACAACTCTTGGTCAACCCCTGACTGAACATCATCTGAACATTCACTTCCAAATCACGAGCTTTGCGAAAAGCTAGAAACCTATCATTAAGGGTCTGGAGTCCTATTGGTATCTTAGAAATTAAGGGGCATATTTATACTCCGTTTGCGCCGAAATTGCGTCGTTTTTTTTGACGCAATTTCGACGCAAAACTAACGCAAACTAACGCCATATTTATACTATGGCGTTAGAGGCGAATAGCGCCAAAGTTCCCGGAATGTGCGTCATTTTTTAGCGTGAACCCCTTCCTTGCGTTAATGATATGCAAGGGAGGCGTTCCCGTCTAAAAAATGACTCCCAGGCCTTTACGTGGTATTTATACTCCCGGGCAAAAGAGACGCCCGGGAGTGGGCGTTGCTAAAAACGGCGCATTTGCGCCGCTTTTTAACGCCTGGGTCAGGCATGGCGTTAAGGGACAAGTGGGCTCAAAATGAGCCCACAGTGCCCTCCCCTGCCCCCAGGGACCCCCCCTGCCACCCTTGCCCACCCCAGGAGGACACCCAAGGCTGGAGGGACCCACCCCAGGTAAGTTCAGGTAAGTATTTTTTTTTTTTATTTTAATAATTTTTTGTGGCATAGGGGGGCCTGATTTGTGCCCCCCTACATGCCACTATGCCCAATGACCATGCCCAGGGGACAGAAGTCCCCTGGGCATGGCCATTGGGCAAGGGGGCATGACTCCTATCTTTACAATGATAGGAGTCATGTTGATGGGGGATGGGCGTCGTTAAAAAATGGCGCAAGTCGGGTTAAGACGATTTTTTCGACGTAACCTGACTTGCCCCATTTTAAGACGCCCATGCGCCATTTTCCCCCTACGCCGGCGCTGTCTGGTCTACGTGGTTTTTTCCCACGCAAACCAGGCAGCGCCGGTCTGATTGCGCCGTCTAACGCCATTCCATAAATACGGCGCCCGCATGGCGCTTCAGAATGGCGTTAGACGGCGCAAAACTTTTTGACGCTAAACTGCGTTAGCGCAGTTTAGCGTCAAAAAGTATAAATATGGGCCTAAGAGAGAGTCATCGGCAAATAATAAAATAGGGACTGTTTGAGCATTCAGTGTAGGGGCATCGTTCTGGCAAGAGGATAGAACTTGAATCACATCATTTATATATAATGTAAACAACTTGGGTGCCAAAACGCAGCCCTGATGAACACCACGCTTTATATGGAGTCGATCAGTCAATTCACCCTGATTACCACATCTGACTCTGGCATAGGTGCCCTCATGTGGCCGCACTATAAGATGTATCCGGTTTCTAGGTGTACCCATTTTATCTAAGACCTCCCACAGTTTTACTCTAGGAACCAAATCAAACGTGGACTTGAGATTCACAAAGGCCACATATAGTTTCTGCTTGGCAAGAACACACATATTTTCAGTACAAAAGTGCCAGACAAAAAACTTTATCTGAGGTGCTAATTTTAGGCCAAAAACCAGCTTGCAGAGAAGACAGTACACCAATAGTACCAACCCAGTGCAACAGCCTATTGAGAACCTGTCTTGCGAAAATCATTTGTATATTATTGATAAGACTGATTGGTCTATAATTTAAGGGGGGTGCTCACATCACCTTTTTTGTGAACAGGTATTATTTCGGCCCCCTTCCAAGTATCAGGGAAGGGGCCAACCACTGCAATAGCATTAGATATCATATTTATTTAGCTATCCCAAATTGTCGCTCTGATTTATAATAGTTTCCTGGTATTTTATCAGGGACTTTAGATCATTTCAGCAATGTTATTGCTACATTTGTTTCTCGCAGAGAGAAAACAATTGTATGTTCCAGGTTGTTGCTGCCAACCCCAGACTCACCTGTCAGAGGGTTAAGTTCAGTCAACCTCAGTGAACAGGATTCAGATCCAGGATTATCAATAGATGAGGGATACAAGTTAGTAAAATGATTAACCCAACTCTGTGGCTGAATGTGGCTTTGGAAAGATCTCCCACTATCACAGATGCCATGGAATAGTGTTTTCCAGAAAGTCATGTTGTCATTTGATCTAGATGCCGCCAACAAATTCTACCAGATAGTGTCCTCCCAAAATCTCTTGGCCTTAGCTAGTTTTTTTTATACCTCGCTCTGGCCTCTTTAGTCACCCCCTGCAAGCAACTTAAAACAGCTGACTTTAGGGCTGATTTAGGCTTTCAGCAATCAACATTATACCACTTCTTAGTGTTAGGATTGTCATTCCGCCTAGTAGTCACCTTCCTATAAAAAGTATCTTGTAATTTAGAAACAAGAGAATCATGAATAGCAAGAATCAAAATGTTTCCTACTTGGCACTTTTCATATTTGGATAGAGCTTTGACAAACAGACTATAGATCTCCTTATAAAAATATGGATTAGATATCAGTTTCAGACATGTTTTGGCCAAAATTGGCTCTGGCACCGCAGAATGGCATTTGTTTCCAGTCCTCAAAAATACATCACCCGGTAGAGTAAGAATTAAAGGATTGTGGTCGCTATCTTGGCAAATATCAATTGGCCACAGCCTAGCGTCTAATAATATGTAGCCAATGGCGCTAGAATATTGACCGCGTTTAAAAGTTGGAGCATTACAGAAATCCGATTGCATGCAGCCATAATTAGCCATAGCCCCCCACCTTAGGCACAGTGTAATCAGCTGTGAAGCAGCACAAGCGCTGCTGTCACCTCCTCTGCAGCAGAGGAATACCCCCAAATTCATCTTTAAAATCAATTAAATCACAGCTTGTGGGGGATTCAAATGGACATCACCTGCAACCACAATATTAATGCAATGATTCAGTGAATCAACAAATTCACTCAACTGTGTCAGGGTCTGGGACTCAGTTCCGCGTGATACTGATTGAGCATAAACATTAGTTAATACAAACTTGTGACCCTCTGAAAAATTGAACTGTACACCTAGTAAGTCTGGTGAGTACATATATTTAGAATCCAGTGGGTGCACTGCAATTTCTTGCACCATTCAGTATTCAAAGGCCAACCTTAGCCCGACCACTTCCACCAGTAGACTGGGCACACACATTGTATGTTAAATACCCGCCATGGAGCACTTGGTCCGTTGCCCAGGTCTCCTGGAATATGCAGCTGTTCTATTGGTTTATGGAAGTAACCCATTCAGGGTCCACCAGTTTGCTGCTCACCCCAGCCAAATTCCACGAGATGACAGACAGTTTAGAACTATTGCCCCGACATCTTGAAATCACCACCCTTCTTCCCTTAGCCGCTGGTGTGACTGACAATTGACTCCCACTTTCTGCAACCATTTCAATAGATGCTAAAATAACAGAATTGGATGGTCTGTCATTTTCATTAAGGGGAGATCTTGTGTTGCAGCTAAGTAATACACCACCGTTACCATATCAGAAACCATGTTCCCTGTAATGACGGCAGACCCTGGCCTTCACACTGCTAGGGTCGTAATGTGGCAGTTGGACCATCTGTAGTGCTGCAGTCTGACCATCATAAAAAATGGGTGTTGGCTCCTTGTCCAAGTCTACAGTGAGAGTCAAGAAGACTCAGGGCCTGATTTAATTTTTGGTGAATGGAGTAGTCATCATTGGCCTGGTGGAGGACTTTCCGTCCGCCATGCCATGCCTACTCCATCTGCCAAATTTTATAGATGACTGCCTACTAGGTGGTCATTTATAAAGGAATTGGCAGGAACTGCCATCACAGTGGTTCCTGTCAATGGATTTTACTGTTTGTTACAGGGCTGCATCCGAAGGGCGCAGCCCTGTAACAAATGGTAATTTTTTTTTCTTTTCAAATAAAAAAATTCTGAAATGGGATTTTCTTTTTTTCGTAAGGAAAAAAAAGTAATGCTTCCCTCACCACAGGAGGTTTCTCCCATGGAGGGGGGAGCATTAAAAAGTTTTTACTGTTCCTTACTGCCAGGTTTTTCCAAATTGGGTGGGCGGACTTGTAGTAATTTCTCTGACCACCCTAACTCCCCAGTGCTGTTGGAGGGGATTTACCATCGCAGAGACAGAGTAGTCACTGTTGTGATTAAATTGGGCCCTTAGTAAGAACTACTTTCTATAACAGTCCCTATTACCAATGCCCTGATTAGTTGTAACTGCTAGCATTCACACTTTTGGGGTGCCTGTTGGCCCCTGAATTTATGGAGAAAAAGCCTGACATTGGCATTGGCAGCTAGCAATGTGATCTAAGTCAGGACCCCAGGTAACATATTGTTGTATCACAATAAATCCAGGTGCGAATATACCCTACAGTAAAATGGACATTATTGTAGAAAATGTGTAGACATGAGTGTAGGGTCAAGAGTACTGAGGAACAAAAAGAGCAGACTTTGCTGAAATGATTGAAAACATTAGGCAACAAGCTTGCATTGCTGAGGACTTTTTTCAAGTACCAAGCAGCGCACAACATGGAAAGTGCCACTGAGACAGAACCTATTCGTTGTATCTCTACTGCTTTAACTCAACAAACCCCTTCAGTCCTGTAATCCTCAATCATCAGAGGAAATCAATCTTCAGTTTCGAAGTTGAGTTAGGGAAGGTTAAGCTACAAAAACAGAAATTAGCTGCACATAGAGAGGGAAGAAAAGGCAGACAGGGCTCATGCAATTGAACAGGAGAGCTTGACGATGGAGGCCCTGAAAAGTCTCCCTTTTCCTATGTCTTCAATTGCCATTGTGAATATTCCACCTTCTCACTCCTGCAACCGGACAAGGGTGTGCTACTGTGGAGTCATTTGCTTCTTACATGCTTGGGTTTGATGCTTTTCAACTTTCACTAGCAATGACAAGACACCCAATGTAGAGCAGCAAATGTGTTGTCCTGGTTAGCCTTGTCCTGGTCATGCACCTTACACAGCCACTGGTCCCACAAATCACAATCTGCCTGATATCACTTAGCCCACAAATTAGCCTACTGCTATCCTAGAAACGGACCAACTTTCTCCCTCACTTCACCTGTAGTTTTCATCTGGTCACATGCTCTAGCCCTGACCTGCCCCTTCCCGACGGCAAACAATTTCATGAGGCCAGGATACAGGTCCTCATTATGAGTTTGACGGTCCGAGGACCACCACAGTATAAAAGGAGACACTCACCTTCAGGAACACAGACACGTCTGGAGCCGCCATGGAACCTGAACTTGAAGTCTTCCCAATTCTCCTGATTGCACTACGACTCCAGAACCAGCGACGGTGACGAAGACAACAACATTAAGTATACCCATCCAGCACACAACGGAGGGAAGACCATTAATACACACGCAGACGCAACACACACAACCAGAACGGCAAGGATGGCCACACACATGCAAACACCTTTACTAACACACACACACACACACACACCAACATATACACACAAACTACACACACAACATACATGTGCCATACACACCCCACCCCGCACACACACATCACTGCCACTGTCTAACACAATCATGCACAACACAGGTTAGTCACACAACGATATCACAACTGCAACCACACAAACGTATTGGCAAGGAAGAACACTGCACACCTCCACATGACAACACATACTGACAGCAACACGTAACAATGGCACACAACCAATCAATACCATAACACTGCCATACAACAAGTGAGATGTCACACCACTTCCACACAACACACAGCGCACATGACATATCCATCACCACACACACGGACGCACACACAACAACTACACAATGCCACACAACACTATCACAACACACCACACCAAGTATAATTCACAAGTTAGCTACACAACTCAGGCTGCAACACAATCACATCCCATATACATAACATACACAAACCAAACAGCGCAAATACAACACATCCATGTTGAAGGAAAGGCAGGACCAGTATATAACCATCAAAACCAACATGCGGTTAGCCCATATATATTATGCAGAAATACAAATCTACCAAACTATATACAAAATAGGCCAAGTGGCCAGTCCAATATATCCAAGTGCCCCAGGCACATATGGCTCTTGTCATTGCCCCAACTTGATTCCTGACTGCAATGTGGCCTCCACATGTTAGGGGCATTATGGGGGGGCAGGCAGGCACCTCAGGGGTGAGGGGGATGGCAGAGGTGGGGATTATTGCTTGGGTGAGGGGTCCTTGGGCTTGGGTTTTGGTTTAGGTGGGGGGCTTTGGATCCTGTTTAGTTTTTGGGTCTGGCTCCTTCACTTTGGGCTTGGGAGAGGTGGCCTTGGATTTGGAGGGGTTGAATTTTTTGCAGGGGGAGGGGCATGGGCAACACCAGGAGTAGTAGGGGAGCACTGGAAGGTGGAAGGGCTGTGTTCGGGGAGGGACACAGGATACTTCAGGGAACCACAGGGTGGGAGTATGGTAGGGAAGAGGGAAAACTCTACAGGAATCTTTTCTTAGGGACACAAGAGTGGTCATGGGAAATGGGGAGTGGAGGGAGAGGGAGTGGTTGTGAGGTGTGTTCTTGTAGGTTTCTTGGGTGCAGGTGCGTGGGTTGAAGGGGTATGTGCACTGGGTGACTGTTGGGTGGGTAAGTTCCAGCTTATAGGTGTTTTGGGAGGAGGGGGGATGAGTTACAGGGAGTTGTCATGGTGGATGGGTGACTCTCTGTTGGGTTGGTGCCTGCAGGTAAGGTTGATATGCTGCATGTGCGTGTGTTGGTAGTTAGGGTGAGTGTGCATGTGGTGAAATGGGTGGATGTATGCTGGTCTGGAAGTGTGGTGACTTCCTCCTCCTGCTTTCTCCCGGAAATTCTGTCCTTGCTATGGACATGGACCTAGCACACCTTCCTGTTTGGGGACAGTGTCTTTTCACTGGATGGGACTTGTGGCTGGATCAGGGAGTGTTGGTGTTGTGCAAGCATGTGTGAGTGGTGTAGTGCCTGTGAGGGTTGTATGGGGGTCAGAGTAGGGAGTGGATGTTGTTGTGTGTGTAGGTGGGTGTTGTCTGTGTGCATGACGGTGGTGGGACTTGTGGTGCTTGTTTTTGTCACTGTGAACCGTGTCTGTTTAGGTGGATGAATGGCAGTCTGACTGTGTGCTCTGGATGGGGGAGAGGAGTATGGGATTAGGCTGAGGTAGCTGGAGGGGGGGCGGAAGACAAAAGGACACTGGCTGCCATCAGCAAGGAAGCCAGAGCCTGACATGATCTCTGCAGGCCAGACAGATCACCATGAATGCCTTCCATGTAGGCATTGCACTGCTGTACCTGAGCTGCAAGTCCATGGGTGGCATTCACAATGGTTCTCTGACCCACAGAGATAGACCTCAGGAGGTCAATCGCCTCCTCACTGAGGGGAGCAGGGCTGAATGGGGCAGGGGCAGAGGTGCCTGTAGCGAAGGAGACACCTGCCCTCCTGGGTGAGCGGGCACGGGCAACTGGGTGGGGAGCAACAGGGAGGGTGGTGCTGGTAAAGGGAGTGGCAGACAAGGATGGTGCTAGGCTGGTCCCAGATGGGCCGGCCACCGCCAGGGAGCATCCCCTGCAGAAGGAATCCAAAGATGATGTAGATGATCTGTTTTCCCCATGGCACTCCCCTTGCCCTCCGTCCCACTGGTCCTCTCAGCTCTGCTGGTATAAGCCTCCTGGGTCTCCGGTGCCCCTTCTCCTTCACCTGATCATGCTGATGCACACAAAGGCAAAGGAGGAGAGGGAGGGAGGAAGAGAAAGAAAATTAGGGTGCAAAAGGGTAAATTCCTCCCTACCATTTACACAGATCAACATGTACATCTCTTCAATGCATTGTAAGGTGCTTGATGGGGCGTGGGGTGCTTGGTTGTGTGTGCTGATTGTTTTGTGGTGTTTGTGTGCTGTGTCGATGTGTGTATAGTGTTGTTCGTGCAGTTGTGTGGTGTGTGCTGAGTGAGATGTCTAAAAGTGCCTATGGTGTCCAATTGCTGTCTGTGATCGTCGTTTGAGTTGCAAAGGATTGTGTGGGGGTGTGTTTTATAGTGGTGTGTGTAGGTGTGTCTGCTATGTGAATGTGTGTCAGGTGTGGGGTTTTCAAACTGTCCAATGTGGTGTTCTGGCTGAGGTGTGTTTTTCACCGCAGTGGTTCCCACAGCCCATGGTTTGTGGGTCATAATTTGGAGGGCGGAATGTGGTCGGCGTAGGGGTGCTGGTGGTGGGACTGAATATCTCCCACCCTCGGTCATCCTGGCCATCTCAGATTTGTGGCTGTCTTTTGGCTGTGTGCTGTGTTTGAATCGTAATACGGCAGACGCGATACCACTAACTCTGGTGGTCTTTTGGCATCTGCAACCACAACGGTCTTGCAAAAAAGACGACCAAACCCGTATTGTGGGCCTCAGTCTCCAGGAAGGAAATTTTGTAGGTCAACTCAGCATTCATCTAAGCACTCTCAGGGGAGCCACATGAGTTAGATGCCTGCAAGAGTTCCCATGAAATTTGGACTCTGTTGGAGTTCAGACAATATCTAACATCCTGAGCATGGTTGCCTATAAAGGCCATGCATGTGGTTACCAATTTACTTGGCTTTAGTGCCTTTCAGCTTGTTATTACTGGAGCCTCCATGTACTGGACAGCCAGAATTCTGGTTTCAGAATCTCAATGGCTCTAGAGGAAACTTCTTGTTTTCTTAACTTTTGGAAGTCTCCTGATTTCAGAAATCTCTGGTCTGTAAGGGGGCACAGAAAACAACATTACTAGATAGTTTGAAAGGATACCTTGCTGAACATTTGCGTCTTTGCATAATTTGCATAACTTTGCAAGCCACTGTAAGTGGTTGTGAACTAAGAAAGGAACTATAAAGCAAAATTAGCAGCTTGACTACTTGAGATGAGTGTATCACCAAATCACACTTACATTCAACGTGGGATCAGTGGTGTGATAGCCAGCATTTCTGGTCTTATAAATAGTGTTTCCAGAACAAACTGTTCTTGGGTGTATTGGGATGTTTTTGTTTGAAACAGAGGTTGCTTGGAGGGAGGCATTTGGCAGCTGGTGGACGACTTTGAAGCCCACTCCTCATTTGCACTCAAAGTTGAATTAAACGGAGAGATTCCTCTTCTTATGAGTCCACTCTTTGTGACTCATTGCTACAGAATACTAAGAAGATAATTCCCATTTGCAAATGACTTAGAAAATCAAAACAGGCACCAATGGTAAAAGTAGATGCAAACCACTGTCAACACTGAATAAACAACATGATGGCCTTTTTTTATTAGGAAATCCATATTGCATTGATTCAGTGTGACATTTCCAAAGTGTACGTACATTCAGTGTGACATTTCCAAAGAGTACGTCCAGAGGTTCCACACAAAGGGCCTGATTTACAGTTTGTCAGAGAGGGTACTCTGTCGCAAAGGTGTGCTAACCTAAACAAAGATGTGCTGTCTTTTATTTAGAAGTAATTATTCACCACACAACATGACCATTGTTGTCATTTCGTTATTCTAAATAACGAATTTCAATCTTTCCACTAGATGACAGTGAGCATACCGAGGAGTTTCTCAACTTGCTGTAATCAACAAGAACATTGCTACTGTCCCAGACTATCAACAATGTGTTGACCATAGTGCTTGAATAAACTTTGAGAGTCACCATGTTCAATGTAATGGAATTATGAGAGAATTCTCTAATGTATTTTTTAGTAAAATGTTTCATCTTGCTGTTTGTCCCCCATTGTGCATAACCTGTGAATGAACCAGTTTAGTAATGTGTGGAACCCTCTGTTTGAAGTCCTGTAAAAGGACGTATCTTTCTTCAGTAACTATGACATCCCCTCTTCCCATTTGTAAGGTGAATCTATGCTGGATTTTGAAATGGACTTTACCAAGTTCTCTGTACTTATGATCTGAGCTCTTTAATGCTAATCATGCTTATGGAATATTTCAGGTAATTTATTTAATACTCTTTATAAAACGCTGAAAGTCTTGACTCGTGTCTGTCATTCTTATTGAGAATGCTACCATCCTGATCCTTGATTTGGGCGAATACAAGAGTGAGACGTGTTCAGTCAGGGAGTACCAAAGTCCTTATAGGGAGTACACCACTCCCAGTTCAAGCAGTTGCCACACATTTGGTAAGGCTATGAGAGACTGTTTTGGGTAATGACAGTAGTAATGGGCAGTGAAAACAGCAGCATTATCCACACGCCTGGGAAGAAACTCCAGTGGTGAATGGGGTCATTGTTTTTTTTATTTCAAAAACAAAATCCTGCTTTTGTTTGCCATGACAGGTCAGCAAAATGACAAAGTGATGCCGGCATCAAGCTTGCAAATGAGAGAAAGCCACATACTGAGCACAGCCATATTCTTAATAACGAAAACACAATAGACTTCAAATAATACTAATTGTAAGAGGTCACATCTCTTGTTTCCCCCACCTGCTTTCCTCCTCCTGCTTTCTCCCGGAAATTCTGTCCTTGCTATGGACATGGACCTAGCACAGCTTCCTGTTTGGGGACAGTGTCTTTTCACTGGCTAAGGGATGCTCCAGGTCCTTTTTTATTTTAAATTTTACCATGTACTTTCTAAGAGTGCATAGCATTGTTTGGTCTCCCCACATCCCTCTTGCTGACCTTTGTTACTTCTCCCTCACCTCTTCCACCTCATCTGCATCTTCTTTATGTTGCTCTCCCTCCCCTCCACACTCCTCCCACTGTCTGTTGCTGCTCTCTCCCTCCTCACTCCTATGCACCTCCTTGGTATTGCTTCTCCTGCCCGCTGTCTGTTGTCTCTGTTCCCTCCCTCCCCAGCACATCGCTTGTGTTGCTTGTCTCCAGTCTGCACTTTTTAAGACACATTGCACAGCAGTGCAGGCTACTGTGCAACATGTCTTAAAGAAAAAAACGTGGCTTAAAGAAAAAAAGCACTATGATACGATCAATGCTTGCCATGCCATAGTGCTTATTTTCTTGACTTTAAGCCATGATATTTTCCGTATCAGCCTGCGCTACAACATGTCTAAAACAATTTGAGAAAGTCAATAGGTTTCTTGTAGGCTAAGCCTATTGGCTTTACCAAGCTTTTTTATACAATGGGCTTAGTTCTATGCAAAGCAAAGCAAATTTGGCACTACTGGCATGTCCACTTGTGATCTAAAGTAGAGTTTGTGCTGAAAGTTGATCACCTCTGCCACAGTACCTCTTTGTGTCACACAAAGGCTTAGCACACACCGGCGCAGAGACTAAGCTATGCTAGCATACACTAAGCTATGCTAAATTTGGGTCATGGTCAGTTGCGGGTCAAATATCTTCGGATTCCATGGCATCCCAGCATGCAGTGGCGGCCGCTGCAAATCTCAAAGGGGGATGGGGGAGGCGGGGTGGGGAGGCACAGGGGAAATAATAACTAAAAAACAAACTTACCTGTCCTGCCGCCGACGCTGCTGGATTCCTCACTCCTCTTCTTTTCAGTTCCTGATTGTGTCCCAGCAGTCCCTGGGACACCAGCAAAGGCTCCCCATGCAATCCTGGCAAAGCTCTCATGCTATACATAGCCGGAGAGCAGGGTAAGTATTGGTCTGAGCGCTTGGTCTGCCACTCAGACAATGCATGGGAGTATGTGCTGTTACTCCAACCCGGCTATGCAACACAGCTGGGTTGGAGAAACCTAAGTGCTCATCTCAGTTTGGCTGGCCTAAGACGGCCGAACAAACTGACATACGCACTTTTAAGTGCACTCCACTACTTCTTCTCCATGGCCCGCCTATCCCTGCATGCACTGGCTCAGCCAGCAGCTGAAAATGTAAATTAAAATGATAATAAAATCTTGTTTTGTTTTTCTGCTGCTGGCTCTTAGCAAGTGCAGCGATGCTCCTACACCATTGTGGAGGAGGAACCGTTGCCAGCAAGCGCCTAATTATAGCTTTATACCATGTTCATGCTTTTCTTGGGAGTGATGAGTTTTATATTTCTCTACTACATAAGCAGCTGCACAATATCTATGTCAAGACATTTTTACATTCAAGGAATGAGGAGGTCCCATCGTAGGTTCTCACTACTAATAATTCAGCCAGAAACAATGCATAGTCTTTTGCCAATTAAATGATTACATGAGGTCTTGTCAGTCCCAGCCTTCAAACTGTGCAATGTTTATTGTAAACTTGAGAAAGCAACAGATGAACAGTGATTCATAGCAGGCTTGGTTATCCCGCTATTATAAAGGCGGCCAATCAGATAAGAGTGGCTTTTTTAGTCTTTATAATCAGATGGAGACTCCCAGAAGAAAAAACTTCTTGGCAAAGCTAATAGGTGTGGCCTTGGAAAGCTGGTGTGGAGGTTAATTTTTTTATCACAAGCATAAGCTAGAAAAATGAAAAAGAAAAAAAAGAAATGATGCTCTCACCTAAATGTGGCCGCCTGATGCTTGTGATAAAAGTTTTAAAATTAATAAACATTCACTAAAGTGGATGTTTTATTAATGATGTTTTTAAACAACAAGCCTTTCAATTGCACCATGCATTTTATTGCATTTTATCAATTGTGAAGGAGATGAAAATAAACCCGCCCAACAAGCACTCAAATTGCACACAGCTACCATGTTGCAATGATATGGAAACACTCCATAACATAACATAAAGAAATGAAGGCAAAATAAATAGATGGTATTTAAAGTTAATGTAAAAATACATCAAATAAAAAGCACACACTGAACCAGCTTTGCAATGGAAGAGAAAAACAATCGTTTTAGGTGAATGTGAGCAATGTACACATGCTTTCTTTTGAAGTGAAAGGAGCCAATGTGTAACGTGGGCTGACACTTTGCCCCATGCTGTGTGCTGTTATAGGTGTAAGCAAAAGGTGAATGACAATGTAACACACCAATGGATGTAGACTGCCAACCAAAAGTACTTCTATGCATGTATATTATATTTTTGGGAAAATTGTTATTCTGTCGAGACAGCTAAAGCAACCTCAAAGGCCAAGCATAAGCATACTGAATGACAGAAATACAGAAATCTGCACAAGCTCATACCTGCACTTCCCCATTAATATCTGTAGATCAGTCACATAATCAGAACTGTGCACAAGAAATGGTCTTCTGTTGGTGTTGTTTGCTCTGAAGAAGGGGGTCTAAAGTTAATGATATATTTTTCCTAAAAAAAAAACATTAATCACAGAATATTCCTACTTCAAAATATGAATTTAAAAATATATGAGGTAGTGAAGCATTTTAAATCGGGCCACACGCTGCTCTAGAACCCAAAAGTAGTGGTTATTGGTTATTGATATTAGGCTTTTTCTCCCAAGGAGACCATTCCACGCATTTATTTCAGTGTCTTTGAAGTGGATTAAGTTAGAGTTAGGTGTGATCATTAGTAGGGGTTATGTGAGTTCATGCAGATGGTTGTTGGGATTAGTAGTCAAACTAGATGAGATTAGGGATTGGTAGGTTGTACTGTATGACTTTCAAAGCAGATCAGGTTGTGATCTTCGAGATGAGGTGAGAGCAATGTGCAGAAGTATGATAAACAGAGATTAAGGCAAGTATGCACATGTACTCAGAGAGAGGAGTCATGCAGAGGATAGGATGTAAAGAAAGGGTCAATAAAAAGAGATTAAAAAAATAGTTTTATGTCAAAGACAACATTTGTATGCAGAGTTTAAGGAAAGTAGAATAAAGTTTTGGGGTAGCATGCACTCTGAAGATGCACACACTGTAGAAAGAAACATAATTATTTGTATGTGAGGTAGGAATATATTGGGTACTTTGATAGGCGCTATAATCAGGTGAACAATTAGTCCGCTGCTGAGTTTGAGTGCAAAGTAATGGCTGGAAGATTATATAGGGAAATATTTATAGCTTTAACCTGTGTTTGAATGAAGCAGTAAGATCATGATTTAAGCAAGAGAGAATATACAGGGTAAATTATGCAAACACCTATTGTAAACATCGACCAGAAGAATCTGCAAATGTTGGAGTAAGTGTCGTCTGATGTTTATTCTTAATGTTTGCCTTACAGTATTAAGCACCAATGCAACAAAGGGAAGGTATAGCTTAACACTACAGCCCTGTGAAGTCAAATGGGGAGTCAGCCTAGACAGAGGGCAGGGAATCCGAAATATCCACGGACAGAAGTATCACAGACTACCTGGCCAAGAACTGTGGGGCGGACGAAATGTTCCTATTGGGTCGACACCAATGTTTGTATCCCATATAACAGTAGCAATTATTGAGGGTTGCTTAAAAACGCTGTTTGATATGACAATAACTATACGATTGTAGAAATATGCCAACTTTAGAAGCAGAATGTACTTGAACCACAATTCAATAAAACCTGTTTAAAAAAATAAGCACCAATGCAAAGTAGGATCAATTTGGATGCCCCTGGTTTAGTCTAGCACGGGATAGGAGTGGAGGATAGCTTTAAAGACAGTGGAAGAGTATCGCCTGCACTCCTGTAACTACTAGGAGGAGAAACTGGCACTGTATTGAGGAGGAGGCTTTGTTACTTTTAAAATGCCATGACGCTTTAGGTTTAACAAGGAGAGATAGATTACATTTCCTTATCATTGTTATTTGGTGGGTGGTAGATGTGAGGGGTAGAACTGTAGTTTGTTTTTCAAGGTGAGGAATTTTCTAGTCAGGTGCTGAGATCTCACACCTTTCTGTGCCCATGATAAGTGGTGGTCCAGCTGGGTGCCAGCTCTAGTGCTTCCTCATTTGAGAAACATCACTTTAGGCAAAGGCTTTGTCCTTCAGAGAGATCCACACCACCCCAATGTGCTGAAGAAATAAAAAGAAAAATACAGACAAATTGATCCAGAAAGACAGTTAAAGCACGAGGGATAGAGAGACACAGTTTGATAGAAAAGATGGATGCACTGACAGAAAGAGACAGCAGGAGGTATTGATAGACACAGAGATGGGTAGGAGGCAAGCAAAACCAGGTGACTGTGACATACATCCACCCAATAGGGCATGTCAATCAGTTTGCCACACGCTTTGCACCTCTTTGGTTGTCATCTGTCCGAGGTGGGCCTCCCACATATTAAAATGCAGGGAGTAGTACATATGTACACTCTGTCTGTGTCTTCTACCCCTTGTTCTTTCTGTGTGTCCTACAGGGACATGATTTAAGAAGAACATGCCACTTGCCCACCCATTCGTTGGACAGTGAGCAGAGGCCTACCTGTGGCAAAGCACACAGCACTTTAAGTATTCACCACAGTCACAAGAAACTGAAATGCTTCTTGGAACACACTGATCCCAACTCTATGGTACTCTCTTAATCTGTCACAGAAGGATTAAAAGTACACTAGGCAGGAATGCAGAGCTGCGATATCCAGTGACCAATTAAAGAGAACACGCTTTACATCAAACTTACTAAACCACATAGCTACCTTCAGAGTTAACAAATAAGATAGAAGGGATGATTACGGAGAGAACCTATTTTCCAAACATGAAGAGGTGAAAACCCGGTCCAAATTAGGGGCCATATTTATCAACCAATTGCGCCCATGCAATGTGGTACAAAAGCGACACAACTCTTAAGGCACATATATCAAGCGAGGCAAGGCCACCTTGTGTGGCCTTGCCTGTTTTGATAAATCTAGAGTAACGCAAGAAAGCTATTTTGGCTGTTTTACGTTACATTGCCCTGGGAAGGCACTCCATAGGTAGAGTGTGGGTATTCCCATGCATCCACCCATGGATTTTGGCGCATTCCCAGATTTACCATCACTGGTAGACCTGGGAATGCATCACAAACCTATTCCTCCCCAAGTGAGGTATAACAAGGAGAAATATCTTTATTTCTCCTCATTACTTTCTCTTTTTATGTGTGCCGCACACATAGAAAGAGGATTGTGCCTAAGGGGATTGGTTTTGTACTGGAAGTTCTTCCTTCCTGCACAAAAACAATCCTGTTTCCATCTCAGGCACCCTTGCACCATGGTGCAAGGGTGTCTGTGTTGGCCCTAGGCTGCACTGAGTTCACTAGTGCTGGGAAATGACAGGAGTGTTCCATACAAGGTTATGTATGGCACATTCTTTCCCTTTCCTTATAGCACAGCACAGCAAGAGAACTTGCTGCTCTGCATGATATATTGAAAACTATGCCCATACATGACAAAGGTTAACACAAACTGATGACAATCCGACAAACACAGGCTAGGAAACACACACAGCATTGGACAGCCCTTATAAGTACAATGTGTGCACTGTAGTGCCTGTGGATCCAGCAGACTAGAGCTTTAACCCCGGCCTCTCCAAATGACTAACCCATGTGCTCCTGGGCAGAGCACAAGCTGTTCCTGCACCTCCTCAGTGTTGTAAACTCTCAATCTTCTCTGAGCTCCTTCTAGTCAGATGTGAACTTGCCTACTCACCTATGAGCTCCACAAACTGCAGGTGCTCCCACATTTTCCTACAAAATTACCAATAGCATCTGAGCTCCATTGATCACCTGGAAGCTCCCCAGTCACCTCTGTGATTCCCCAGTCACCTGTAAGTTCCTCAAGTCACCTGCCAAGTCCTTATGTTGCCTGCAAGCCCCTTTGGTTACCTGCAAGTTCTCTCAGGCACCTGTGATCTACGTTGGTCACCAGGACTAATAATATCCTAGTCTACACCGAAGTTATCAAGGAATACCATCACCACGTAATTCAAGTTTTGTCCTGCCAGCACCAACAATGTTTGTACTGCAAGTCGAAAAGTTTGAATTTGACCAACCAGAGGCTGGATATTTAGGGTTCCATTTAAACTCTCAACGAGAATCTATGGATCTAAATGAGGTTGCAGTTATTCTGGACCGGATGTTGCCACTAACCTAACGGTAAAGAAACATTGCGTTTATTAGGTTTTCCCAATTTTTATTGGCAAATCATCAAAAACCTTGTCTCTTGATATCATCTAAATCCTTTAAAAGGAAAACCTGCAAAAATGATTTTATTGGGACACTAAGGCTGAACAAGCTTTTAAATAGTTGAAGCTAGTATATACACATGCTCCCATTTTACGACACCTAGATTACACAAAACATGTTTTTAAAACTGACGCATCTGGTAGAGCAGTAGGAGCCTTCTTTTACAAGGAACATTCTTTTTTCTATTTACCTTGTGTATTGATGGATTGTAAACAAAATTAATCTCTGTTCGAAAGCGAACTACTAGCCATGATATTAGCCTGTTCAGAGTGGAGACCCTACTAGATGGACACTCAAGAAGCTATTGAAATCTGTACTGATTATTGCGTAATCTGCAATATCATCAAACATGCAGTGTAAAAATAGTTGACAGGCTCGTTGGGCATATTTCTTTAATCAATATGACTTTACTACTATGCACATCCCAGGGTCAAACAGTATCTTGGCTGATGCTCATTCATTTAGATACCCTGAGAACCTACTAACCTTCAACCAGAATCAAATCCAACCTCAAAGAATCTTGGGTGCTGTCCAATCCTTTCTTGAAAGGGTTTGAGAAAGTCCATCACAAATCTCGTCCACTGAATTTCAAGTTCTCAAAGCATGCCAACAGGGTGTGACAACCTCTACTAATCATATTTGAGAAGATGTAGAGCAATATATGATTTCCTGTCCATTCTGTGCTCAGGGGAAACTCTTCTCATCCAAAGCCTTCTAGATTATTACAACCATTGCCAGTTTCACCTTCTTCGTTGCACACCATTTTCACACACCATATCCACAGACTTTATAGTGGCCTTTACCACCATCAGAGGGAAAACAATTGATCATGGAAACTGTGGATGTCTCTTTCGAAAATTGCTCATTTCACTCCTCTAAAGCACCTACTATCGGCCACATCCATGGCTCAACTATTTTTGCATAAATGTTTCCATTTGCATGGGTTTCCTCAAACAATCATCTCTGATCAGGATCCTCAATACATATCACATTTCTGGAAGGTACTCTGCAAGGAACTCCAAACTGAATTGGCCCTATCACCTGGCTATGCTCCACATCTAATAGCTAGTAACTGAATTAACTATTCAAGTTCTGGAACAGTGTTTATACTGTCTTTGTAACTCAGCTAGCTTTCCTACAATAGCACATCTCTACATTCCACTGTATTCAAAGTCTTCAAGCTAGAACCTTCCCAACACCATCTCCATAGTCCGGTTCCAGCAGCCATCAACTTCTCTGAACACTTAGAATCTTTGATTTACGATTCAAGTAAATCTCCAGGATTCGAAGACAGTAATGAAACAAAATGGTAATGTGCAGAATCCAATTCCGCTATATAAGATTAGATATAAGGTTTGGCTACTTTTCTCAATGGACTCAAATTTTAGCAAATACATTCAAACCCAGATTTTATGGCCCATTTAAGATAATGCAAGGTGTTAATACATTGGTTTTCAAAATGCAATTGCCTTGGAAGAGTCACCATTTGTTTCATGCTTTTCATTTGAAACCTTATTGTTTGTCCCTCCTAAACGTTGTATTTCCAGTCCACCTCTTGTCTTAGTTAACAATATTCCATATTGTGAAGTCCACTAAATCCGTGTTTCTTGAATTTTCAGAGGAAAATTAAAATTCCATATGCACTGGAAAGGTCTTAGCAAACAATATTGGGAAGATGCTTCCGCAGTGCATGTTCCAGTACTGATTTGTTGATTTTTCAAGACTTTTCCTAAGAAACGTGGAGCCTCAGAGAGGGAAAATACTGTCACACCACCGGAAATTAGCTTGTATTTATGTTTTTGTAGTCATGGGCAGGTCTGTGCCAGAATCTCTTTATTTGCAAACTACTTTTGTGCATTCTAAGGTGGAGTTAGGAAGTTGCCTTTCAATTATTTTGTCCACGTATTTGAAAGGGGTGCCCAGTGTCATTTTTTCCAGTTTGTGCTGTCAGTTTCATGATTTGGAAAAGCGAATTGCGTTAATTGAGGACTGGTGTAAAGATGTGGCTATGCAACCTTGATAACGAGTCCAAACCTTGATAATTTAGCTTACAAGGGGACTCGTTTTAGGCCAATTAATCTTTTGACCACGTTTGGGAACTTCCCAGAACGAGATATCTGTTTAGTATTGCAATCAATAGATCAATAACCTCATCAATATTCACAATAACTAATCAATCAAACTAATCAATATCATTTAGTAAGAATAAACACACCATGACCTTACAGCCGAGAATAACCACACAAATCTAGTAAGATTTAGGATGTGTATTCCCTATTAGTTACACTCTAATATCATATTTATTAGTCACAATATCAATAAGCACATCAATACCACTATAACTTGGCAACTCAAGTAAGACTTTAACAAAGCATAGGTGATGAACATTAGATCAAAGCACGAAGTTAACGAATCAACTTCAGCAGGGTATCATTAGTACATTATTCAACAAAGCAGGAATTCAGTAATTTGTCTATTTGCACCCAATATTAGTGAACTCCTTAACTAACCTCTAATTAGCATCAGCATGTTGGGCTTCATGCAAAACAATTTAGCAACATGAATTTGGAAAAACATCTAACTATGGCCTCTATCAAAAGAGCAGTTGGTACCTAGAAAGAAAAGGCAAACAGACAATTACAATTTATCATCAGATAGTTACCCCTCCGAATGGGTCAGCATGCAGGATCAGTCTTCGTCCTCAGGACATCAGTCGATTCGCCATCAGCCAGGATAGAACAGGTAAGTCTCAGTAGGGCATAGCAAGAAAGGCTCTTCCCTCATAAGGAGGAGAAGTGCGCCTCAGGCAAGGGGTGGGATGAGGATGGTTTAAGGTATAAGACAAAGGGGGTCATTCTGACTCCCGCCAGCCGCGGTAACCGCAGGGCCGGCGGGAGCCGCCAGAATACCGCTGCGGGGTCATAAGACCGCCGCGGGTATTCTGGGTTTCCCGCCGGGCTGGCGGGCGACCGCCAGAAGGCCGCCCGCCAGCCCAGCGGGAAACACCCTTCCACAAGGATGCCGGCTCCGAATGGAGCCGGTGGAGTGGAAGGGGTGCGACGGGTGCAGTTGCACCCGTCGCGATTTTCAGTGTCTGCATGGCAGACACTGAAAATCTTGGTGGGGCCCTGTTACGGGGGCCCCTGCAGTGCCCATGCCATTGGCATGGGCACTGCAGGGGCCCCCAGGGGCCCCACGACACCCCATACCGCCATCCTGTTCCTGGCGGCCAAAACCGCCAGGAACAGGATGGCGGTATGGGGGTTGGAATCCCCATGGCGGCGCAGCAAGCTGCGCCGCCATGGAGGATTCCCCAGGGCAGCGGAAAACCGGCGGTACACCGCCGGTTTTCCGTTTCTGACCGCGGCTGTACCGCCGCGGTCAGAATGCCCTTGGGAGCACCGCCAGCCTGTTGGCGGTGCTCCCGCGGTCCCCGGCCTTGGCGGTCCATGACCGCCAGGGTCGGAATGACAGCCAAAGTCTCTTAGAAAGGCAAAGTATGGCTTCAGGGGTGACAAAGTAATGGCTAGGAATGGGTCGAAAATGGCTGATTTCTCCTTCTGTCACGCCATTATATCAAAGTTGTCGAACAAGTCTCTAATTTCCCATTGGGCAATATTTGGTGCATCGTTATCTCTGTCCAATAATCCGTCACACACCTTACTAGAATTTTCACCTAAGACAGTTCTCATGCAGTTGATTGGCTCCTGTGATTGACGTCTTCAACGGGTAGAATGTCAGGTAAGAAAAGTTACACTTGTCGCTCCAGTCAGTAGTTCCATTGTCTTCTCCTAGTCCAGGCGACCTTGCACCTGTTGCGCATTACACCGTTGCATTCGGCAAGAATGTCTATTTGAGCAAGTCGGGTCCCATGAGAAAGAATTTACTGCAGCTACACACATATCTCTAGCTTCTGGAAAAATACAGCTTCGTGTCCTTCAGGAAAGCAGCACATTGCACGTTAGAAAATACCATTAATATGAGACCAGGCGGCTAGGCCCAGGCCGTTGCTAACTAAGGCCTAGTGAGTAATTTAGCATAACCCTAATACATAACTCTTAACGCTAATACAAAACAATTCATTAGTACATCGTTAATTCATTATTAGTCAGTTTCATAAATCATCGTATACATTGGTGGCCACTCCCCGTGGGCACTTTTCAAACATGTGCATTAGTATTACATTAACACATTTTATGCGATTTCACTAGACATTACATTGCAAGCTTTTCATGTTACTATTGATTATAAAAGTCACACTCCAACAATCCCTCCTCTGATGACTCTTGTCATCACACAAACCCTTTCCTTTACATTTTTGCAGCTTTAAAATTCCCTCATCTCAATTTCTTCCCTCGATTTCGCCCCTCCTAATGTTGCCCTGAACATTTTCTCCCTTTTCTTCCCTCCTCCTATTATTTTTCGCCATTTTCAGTTTAATTGTTTTACTAATTTTGCATGACAGCCATAATCCAAATAAGCAAGCTAAAACAATCAATATTCCCTGAATTATTTTTCCCAGTATCCCATGCCAAATATTACTAAACCAGCTTCTCACTTTAGCAAGTCCCTTTCCAACCTTTTCACAAACTCCAGGTTCGTTCAGTTCCTTCAAATCCGTACTATCTCTTGTTAGGTTAGTAAGCATACTTCTAATCTCATTACTATTGTCAGGTATATAAGCACAACAATGTCGCTCATTAAGCATCTTACAAACTCCACCGAATGTCTAAAGCAAGCCTGTTTTGAAGAGTCATAACCCTCTCCGCAGCAACTTCAGTATCCATCAGGAGTATAGCTCCTGTAAAATTTGTCAGCATGTTATCCACAATAGTAGACAACTTTCGAATCTTTATCGAATTCAAGATAACTCCCACTGAGGGAATTATTTCTCCAAATATGTCTCCTACTACACCAGCAGCAGTCTCTCTCCTTTGTCTAGTACAATGTAATTCAGACAATTTCGGAAACTTTTTCAAGTCCTCTAATTGATATATCTTTGGGAAAACTATCCCCAAAGAACATGTCCCATACCATCCCTTTGGAAGACGGTAGTAAGCATTAAGTCCACATATGTAATAGATCCCAGGGATCGCTGGATCCTTCCCTTCTAACATGAACGTCCATTTACTCTGAAACAAAAACACATGCTTACATTCACTCGTTCTCACAAACACATTGTCATAATATGACTTTGGTCGCGTTATGCAAAGCTTCCCTACGTGTAGTGCATCTGAAGCTAATTTCCCTTGCTCCCTAATTGCACTATAGCTCTCGCTATTTACAAAAGCTCGCTGCTGCAATCCTTTCTCCAACTTCCCCTTCAATGCCCTTCTTCTATCTTCCGTGTGATCTAGAAAGCTTTTCTCTACAGGTGTAAGCAAACATGTCAGATTATTGCGGTGTGCATAAGATGTACTAATTGTTAATTTTGCTTCAAAGAACCCCTTAACTAATTTTATGTTATAGTATTTCGCTACACTATTTAAATCGTCTATGAGAGGCACATAAGAAAACACAAGATCATTGATTGAGTAAAAGTGCTGAATCTCTTCCTGGTCATAGAATCGTGTTATTAACAAACTACAGCTTATCCCATATGTTAAAGGCAAACTATGGTAGGTAACTCCCTCTTGCACTGAAACAGGAATTTGTGTACACACATAACAATCTTTCGCATCCATAGTGTCAACATACTCACTCAGTAAGCGATAGAAAACATTAGTTGATAGTTCCCCTTTTGTGTTAGTTCCCTCATGCAAATATCTTGTGTCCTGCTCGAACCTCTCCCAAGCTGTTAGTGTAGCAGCGGTCTCAGGAATTGTAGCATTGTTAGTTTCACTCTTATCCACCAAAGGCATACCCACAATCAGAACTATAATGAATATCACACATACAACGCCCAAAGCAACACCCAAACATTTACAACACCTACTTCCCCTATTATCATCTCTAGTGTTAGCCATGATCTGTAAAGAATCAGAAAGCAAAGTGCTATAAGTTCAAACAACAACCAACTGAGGATGGTTAAAGCTTTTTTTTCCCAGCAATTATTTATAGCTTTCTCATTCACTCCCAGGATCCTTGTCAATTCCGGTTAGCAGCCTGTCAAAATCAGTTCTTAAAAAGTCAATTCAGGTTAGCAGTGTCACATCCGGTAATTTATCAGTCTCTTTTCTCAGTTCTATTTAACTCAATTTTTTTTTCACATTAGCACAGTCTCTTTCTCTGGCCAGACTCAGGTACCATAATATTGACCTGGAACTTCTCGATCAAAACAGAACGCCAAGAACTCTTGCTGCCACTCAGCTGACGTTGCATATGCCCATTCGGGACCTGCGTACCTTCTGTTTGCTACTCTCTTTCTTTTCAACTTGCGATCATCTTGCAACTCTCCCTCACTCAGATCTTCCTTTCTTGTTGTATTTACTTCTTCCTCTATTGCATCATCGACAACCACCTCTCCTTTTGTCACTTGCGATTCTGGCCACTTATCTCCTTTCAGTGTCCTTCTGGTCTTTGATCTTCCTTATGGCAGCTCGTTGCCCTCCCCTGACTTTTTGGTGCTTTCTCTTGATGGACCTGCAATTTGCTCAGGAGGATTCCGGACACTTTGGGTCTCTTCCGCCTCAACTCCTTCGCCTTCTGGGTCTGTCAGGGGCTCTACTTCAATACTGCATCCGTCTGCTTCTGGGAGAACCTCTCTCTGGGTCGGTCCTCTTGGCGCCTCAGTTGAGATAGGCTCACTGTCACCCCTCTGGGTCTCGTCTCTTACTGAAGTGACCAAGCTGTCCTCAACAGGCTCTCCTTCTGTCTCAGATCCCCTTTGATTACTCTCCAGCCCTGAGACTTCCTTTTCTGTAGCTGTTATTTTCGACAATTCAATTTCCTCATCAGTTGGACACGTCACATTTTTCGTGTGACTGGCATTGATCCAGTGTGGAATTCCCGCACACTTCACAGCAGCAGTAGTCGTTAGTATTACTTGATATGGCCCCTTCCAATGTGGCTTCAAACACAACTTCCTCAGGTGTTTTTTGATGACAACCCAGACATCAGCTTTCAGGTTATGACCTGGATCACTTATCGGTGGCAGTGTGGTAGCTTCCACCTGGTGAGAGAAAGAGCGGACCACGTCAGCCAGACCCTTACAGTAGTCCAACACCATATCATCCTTGATATTCAAAAGAGCTTTTGCAGACACTGTGGGCAGTCTCATAGCTCGTCCAATGAGAATTTCATGAGGAGACAGTCCTGTTTTCTTGTTGGGTGTGTTTCTCATTGACATTAGCACTAAGGGCAACGCATCAGGCCATTTCAAATTTGTAGCTGCACACATTTTTGCCATTCTTGACTTCGGGGTACCGTTCATCTGCTCCACTAGTCCTGATGTTTCAGGGCAGTAACTACAATGTAACTTCTGTTCAATGTTCAATGCTGCACACAAGAGCTTAACCACCTCGTTGTTGAAGTGACTTCCCCTTTCTGATTCTTAAGAGATTGGAAACCCGAAATGTGGAATCAATTCCCTAAGCAGCAGCTTCGCTACTGTGAGACTGTCATTTCTGCGTGTAGGGTAAGCTTCAATACACTGACTAAAGATACACACAATCACCAACACGTATCTCAGACCTCCACACACGGGCATCTCGATAAAATCCAGTTGCATTCTGCTAAATGGACCTCCTGCTCTCCCAATGTGGCTCAAATTCACCACTGTCCCTTTTCCTGCATTCATCTGTTGACAGATAATGCACCTGTGACAAATCACTTTTGCGGCATGCCTGAACTTTGGGTTAAACCAATCAATTTTGAACAACCTGATCATGGCATCCCTCCCAATATGTGCTTGCCCATGGTAAAACCTTGCAAACTGTGACAGTAGACTGTTCGGCAAAACCATTTTCCCCTCGCCTGAAACCCACAAGTCATCTGGTCTTTGTACACGTGAGGGTCCCGGGCTCACTGTGCCACTGGATTCAAGCTAGCCTGGCTGATGAGGGGTGAAACCCTGAAACCGGTCCCAGGATGCTTGTTTCCGGTCCAGGCAGAACCTGGCCTGGCAGTTCGGGCTGGACTGTTCCCATGTGGAACAGGGTCAAGACTGATTTGCATATGGCTGGGTTCAAACTGGGGTGGCATGGTGAGCAAAATAATGGATGGATTAAACCCAGATCTGTGACTGGGGGTGAATGTTTGATTGGTTCCGCATTCCGTCCATCCAGTTACGCTATCCCACAGCGTTTGTGTTTTGCTTTGCTTTGTACACATTGCATCTTAAGCCAAGTGCGTTTCTCATCTCTGCTGGCACGTCCCTGCAACAATTTTAATTCCTCTAACGTGTCAACCACCCTAAAAGCGTAACCTGTGCATGTCTCATTTTCTGTTTCAGGTAACAATTCCCACTGATCCTTGAACGATATACAGTTTAAGACGCAAAACCTTGCGACTTGATCCGCATATCCATTTCCCATTGAAACAAAATCTTGTGATTTCATATCAGCGCTGCATTTTACCATGGCAATTTCATGAGGTAACTGAATTGCGTTCAACAACTCCTTAATTTTTCACTATTTTTCACTGGAGAACCAGAAGAGGTCAGGAACCCCCTCTGTGACCATAGCTGGCCAAAATCATGGACAATTCCAAATCCGTATCTGCTATCAGTATAGATAGTCAATCTCAATTCAGCAGCGGCATGACAAGCTCCAGTAAGAGCAACCAATGCAGCCACTTGAGCAGAATACACTCTCTCAAGCCAAGACGCTTCCAGGATACCAGTGATAGTACACACAGTATATCCGGCTCTCAGCACTCCTACTGAGTCTCTCAAACATGAGCCATCAACAAAGATAATGTTGTCATTTTCTTCCACTTGGGTATCTTTAATATCAGGTCTGGGTTTGGTGCACATTTCTGTTACCTCAAGACAATCATGTTCTACCTCATCAGCATCTTCAACGTATGTATGTTCATTTGGAAGCCAAGTTGCCGGGTTCAGCACTGTACATCTTTTCAAAGTTACATTTGGTGACCCCAATATAATCGTTTCATACTTCGTCAGTCTTTCAGTTGTCATGTGCTGCGTTTTGGTACGGGTTAGCAAGATCTCAACTGAGTGTAGGTCCATAACTGTTAAAGGATGTCCCATCACTATGCCTTCACACTGTGCGAGGCTTTGACCAACTGCTATCACTGCACGCAGAAAACCTGGTAAGGCTGCTGCAACTGGGTCTAAAGTAGCTTAAAAATATGCTACTGGTCCGTTTGCACCTCCATGGACCTGTGTCAGGACAGACAAAGAACACGCATCACGTTCATGACAAAACAGGAAAAAAGGCTTTGAGTAATCAGGCATACCTAAAGCTGGAGCCCTGCACATACAATCCCTCAGCTCAATGAACGCCTTCATCTCTTTCTCAGACTAAGTTATGACATCTGGCCCATCCTTAACCTCCTCAACCGTCAGTCTTACCAATGGCTTGGAGATGACTGAGAAGTTCGGGATCCACTGGCGACAGTAGCCCACCATCCCCAGAAACATCTTAACGTCTCTCCGTGTCGTTGGGGGATTCATCTGTAATAGGGCAGTCATTCTTTCCTTGGATATTTTCCTCGACCCTTTCTCAATTAAATGACCTAAGTATTTCACCTCTTTCTGACAATATTGCAGCTTCTTTGGGGACACCTTATGCCCATTCTTTCCCAACTCTCTGCATCGCATGGAACCTGGAACCTAATCACAGCTGGATTTGGCACCACTGGGCAACATTTCACCACTATGTCATTGATTTTCATTAAGTCTTGTACAATGCGAACCTTCCCACAAGGCTTTCTCAGTCCCATTGTAGGTGAATTACATGGATTGCTCATCACTTCTTTCAGGACCCCTTGCTTCACAAAGTCTGCAATTATCTGCGTTACCTGTATGAGGACATCTTGCGCAATATGGTACTGCGGTACCTAGGGAAACACAGCATTTGGCTTTACACTGACCTTAACTGGTTCCACTCCTTTTATCAGTCCCACTTCCTTTCCTGTCAAATCCCACACTTTTTCCTTTACTGTCCCCTCCAAATCCGCTGGCAGATCAGTCACTGTGAACATTGGGAAGAAGCTTGTCAGGGGGTACTCCTCATCTGTGGTCTCTGTCTCAGGCTCTGAGATCTGTCCGTCATCCCCTTCATCGTCACTGTTTGTCTGCACTTCAATCCCTTCATTGGAACAGGTGATAGCACACCTCGCCTTGTACAATAAGGGCCAGATGTAGGTATATGATTTTGCGACTCGGAAATTGTGAGTCGGAGCGGCTCGCAATTTGCGATTTGCAAAATCATATGCAGAATGGTGTCCATGACACCATCTGCGAATTGCAAGGGGGTCGCAAAGACCCACCTCATTAATATTAATGAGGTGGGTCACAATTTGCGACCCCCCTGCGACAGCAGACCTCCATGTCTGTGACTGCTTTTTTAATAAAGCAGTTTTTTTTTTGTATTGCAGCCCGTTTTCCGTAAAGGAAAACGAGTTGCAATACAAAAGAAAAAATGAAACCATTTGGTTTCATTTTTTCAGAGTAGGCAGTGGTCCATTGGACCACTGCCTATTCTGAAAAAATATTTTTGGCGACATTCACAAAGGGGAATGAGTTAGCACCCACTTGACATGGGTGCTAACTGTGAATTGCTTTGCGACAGCGTTCGCGGTCGCAAAGCAATTCTGCATTGCGGTGCGAATCGCAAATAGGAAGGGAACACCCCTTCCTATTGGCGAGTCGCATTTCCATTTTGCAAGTCGGTACCGACTCGCAAAATGGGAATGTGCATCGTGATGCGCGTTTTGCATCGCACAAACTGCGAATTTCGCAGTTTGCGCCATGCAAAACGCTTTGTACATCTGGCCCTAAGTCTCTTCCCAGTGGGGACATGGGACTTGAGTCACAAACTACAACTCTGTGCAATCCCTGAAAAGTGCCAATCTCAACCTGAACCGGATCTGTGATCAGGTTAGTCAGGAGCTGATTTGCTACTCTTACCAACCTATTGTACGTCTCGAAAGGGGCAATTTTGGGACCTCTGCACTTCTGACTGTAGAGCGTGTAGCTCCTGTGTCAACCAAAAATGAAACTTTGTGACCCATTACCTTCCCTTGCACGTAGGGCCCTCTCTGATCTACTTCTAGGGACGCTGCAAGTCTACACTCCTCACCATCTGAGCTCTCATCAGACCACTCATCGTTTATTCCATTCTCACCATGCAATGGGAATTGTCGGACTGCATTATTTTGACTCATTCCTTGACCTGCGACCTGTTGAGGAAGCATCACCTGTTGCTGTCCCATTTGTGCTAAGGGCAACTGCATTTGCTGTCTAGGTACCAAAGGAACCTGCTGATGCACTTGCTGCATCTGCATTGGTTGTACACGTGGCATCTGCACTTGTTGCATGGGTTGGAGACCCTGCATCTGAACCATGTTATTTTGGAAGTTTGGATTTTGACCCCTCATTCTTGGTCCTTTAAAATTTTGGAATGCATTGACATCATTGCTTTGTTGAACAACACCCTCCTGCACCATCATCGGGCACTCCCGCTTTCAGTGTCCAATGCCCCCGCAAGCATGACAGGGTAACACCTTCTTCATTCCCTGCACATCATTTTGAACCACTACGGTATTCAAATCTGGACCATGGTTCACAAAACCCCCTCGACCTCTGCCTCTCACTTGTGCCTGAAACATCCTGTTTCCTTGCGGCTGTTGCTCCATCTGCTGTAAACCATTTCCCTGCATCCCTGCTTGTGCTGCTTTAATTTGCATCACCATCACTTTCTCCTTCAACTTTCTCTGCTTCAACTCAATTTCGTCACTACAGTATTTCGCATACTGTAACACCTCATCAATTGTCTTCGCTTGCCAACAGATCAAATGATTCTTAATCATCTGGCTAATCTCAGGTCTCAATCCTTCAACAAATCTGAACACAAGGTGATTCATGTCCTTTGCCTCTATGACCTCTGTACCACTGTAGTGTTTGAACGCTTTCAACAACCTCTCATAGTAGCCATGTATCGACTCTTTGGCTTCCTGCGCTGTTCGATCAATCTTTTGCCAATCAATGTTTTGTGGCGACACCTTCTGCTTCAAAAACTCAATCACCTTATAATAGTACCTCATTACGTCAGGAGACGGTGCTCCTGTGGCTCTGTCCCTTGCCGGTTCCGCTGTTGGCCAATCAACACTCCTCTTGCACTCAATCCACAAATCAGCTGGAACTATAATCTCAAACAGGGTATTGAGATCTTCCCAAAGACACTTCGCAAGCTTCACAAACCTGTCCGTCTGCTGATACCACTCTATTGGCTTTTCCCTCAGCCTGGGAAAGGAAAGTCATTTGTGAATGACAGAATGTCACCTCTCGACCATGGTACATGGACAAGAACCCCTCCAGCTGTCTCTCTCATGGGTAGCATTTTTATTGTACTGGTATCAGGCACTGATTTCGCCTACTGCTGCTCCGATAAGTCACTTTTCCTTTTATCTCTTTTCTTTGCCCATCTGCCTTCCCACTTCTCTAATGCTCCCCAAACTTGTGCACTCTGCAGTATTTCCTTAAGGTGTGCCTTCATCCCAGTAGACCTCATGTGGTCAAAATCCTTAGGCTCAAAGTCTAACCTGTAACTCCTCTTCAGATGTTTAGTATTGTCTAAGTCTATGCCGTATTTATCTGCCAGGTTTGCCAATTTCTGGTGCACCTTGCTCACTTCTTTAGTTATCTTTGGGCACAGATACCTCAATTCCGCTTCAGTGTATGACTCTAGTCTATTCACCTCCATACTCCCTTCTACTAGCTCAGCTGCTTCCATGCCCAACCTCACAAAATTCAGGTATTCCTCTCTTTCCGACCACTCTGCTGTTGCCGGAGTAGTCTGTGGTGAATTTAACTTGTCTAACCATTCATTCAATTGTTGCGCAGTTAAGCCTTGCAAGGAGATATTTCCAGCCTGCATTATCGGTGTCTAAGGTACATTCGCACTTGAGATCTGCGGAGTCAGCAGTCCCAAACCTGATTGTCTCATGGTATCTGGAGGAACCCCAATCGGACTGAAGTCTAACAGGGATCTAGATCTGCCTATTGTCTGTTCCACTGGAGTCATCCCTTGAGAGCTCCCTATGAACCCTCCTCTTGTCACCTCTTGGGTCATTACCCCCTGATCGCATACACTAGGCTTCTCCTGTGCATACAATGGTACTGGCGGACCAACTGTAATAGGTACGGATATGGCGGCTGGCGACTGCCTGCTTCCCAAAACCTGTGGAGCATTAGCTCCTATGTTCTGATTTATTATCGGTGCTGTAGCTACCTGCGGTCCTGTGACTGAGGTGTAATTCGGAACCATCTGTTGCTGTGCCTGAGGCAGTAAAAGTGGAGTTGGCTCAATCTGTATTAGCTTTGGTCTCGTATATGCCGGATCTGACGGCACCATCAAACTCGTAGTAGTCTTTAGTACTGGGACATCAGGGTAGAGACTCTGAACCGGTGGTGGCTGTAACTGAGGTTGCACCTTTGGAGCGGTAGACACACTGACACTATTCTGTATCGGAACTGGGGTTGCAACAGTATTCACCTGTCCCGTGTTTGTTGTCCCCTGGTTCTGTGTTGAATTTACAGGACCTGCACTAGTACTTGGTCTATTATCGTCTAAGACATATGGCGGTGGTCGATCATGTAGCAACTGATTAAAGAACTCATCATCATCTGAGCCATCAGCCTATGCCCAGGACTTTTTAGTCTCCTTTTCTTTGCTAGACCCCTTATCCGATTTACAAGTGGCTTTTCTTCCTTGAGTTCCAGCTTCTTGAGGTATTGCCAGAAACATCCTAACTCCATCTATTATCTCCCTTCTCCACATCCTGTGCTCACTATAACACCTAGCCTCCGCTAACGTCTTTTCTGCTTTCCTCATTCTCCTCTCAAATTTCTGTTGCCATTGTCGTATGGCCATCAATTCCCAAATCGCTAATGCCTCAAACTGTGCTGGCCTCGGAGGTGGCTTTTGTTAATTTAACGCCTTCCGCAAATTTTCCAAAATCATTATATTGAACGTTCCGTGCTCCGGAAACGCCAAAGACCCATCTTTCTCTGTCATTTTGCACCATTGCTTTTGCCAAAGACATGGTGCAACTCCCCTCTCCTCCATTATGGCATAAGCCGGAGTATCCTCTGGCGGTGTAGGCTGCCCCGGTAATGTACACATATCCCCTCAAAGCGCACTTTAGAGCCTTGAAAAACTTAATTTTTTGCATCCTTTATTCTGTTTACAATTGAATCAGGAAGCGACTTTCATTCCCAGAACTCTCTTTGCCTACCTTCTCAACCAATTGCCTCTCACGGACGGCTGCCAATCCGTGCGCGACCCTTCTCACTAACCGACCTCCAATGACGTCACACTTACACACACTGCGGCTGACAAAGTCTTGCGGCTTGTCTTCCTTACTATTGATTCACACAAAACTAATGCAATATATTGTGAGCACTAACAAAACTCAAATTGGCCAGTTTGCTACAGTAAGGGTAACACAATCGCTTCAGAACTTTACAGAGATTTTGCTTTTAGCCTCGGCTGCTACTCTCTCATTCTCAGATCCCACACTCGCAAGCAAAATTTGACCTGCAAATTTTACTCTCGACTGGTCAATGGTTTGTTCTAGTGCACTTTAGAACTCACCAAATCTCCATCGAAGTTTTAATTCTCTCACTTTGACTCAAACTTGACTCGTCAACCACGCCCGATTGACCAATTTAACCGCGGAAATTACAACATAAACAATCAATATACTCTGGAGTCTTAGTCCCCGCAGGGTCCGTACATCACCAACAACCACGTGGACAATTTTTTAGCACAAAGCGCCACACTCACATGAAGTTCGCCGACTTCCCTACTCTCATGCTGCGGAGTACGCACACTCCTACTAAAACATTACCTGGCCTAAGATTCTCACAAACCTCACAATTCACCTGCGGTATGCATAAGCTGTGCAAGCGCAAACCCTACGTCACTCACACTATCACTAGAACGCCGAGAACATACCCTACTCACTTCGGCAAGCTCTGAGATTCCGGGAAAGTCATTTGAGAGTTAGGAGCACCTCATCTCTCCAATTTGCATTATCTCAAGAACAATTTCCAAACAATGGTCCCTCGTCCTAGGGCCCCAAAGGGCCGTGACCTCTGCTACCAGAACTGATAACGCTTCCAAACCTTGTTAATTTATCTTACAAGGGGACTCGTTTTAGGCTAATGAATCTTTTGACCACGTTTGGGAACTTCCCAGAACGGGATATCTGTTTAGCATTGCAATCAATAGATCAATAACCTCATCAATATTCACAATAACTAATCAATCAAACTAATCAATATCATTTAATAAGAATAAACACACCATGACCTTTCAGCCATGAATAACCACACAAATCTAGTAAGATTTAAGATGTTTATTCCCTATTAGTTACACTCTAATATCATATTTATTAGTCACAATATCAATAAGCACATCAATACCACTATAACTTGGCAACTCAAGTAAGACTTTAACAAAGCATAGGTGATGAACATTAGATCAAAGCACAAAGTTAACGAGTCAACTTCAGCAGAGTATCATTAGTACATTATTCAACAAAGCAAGAATTCAGTAATTTGTCTATTTGCACCCAATATTAGTGAACTCCTTAACTAACCTCTAATTAGCATCAGCATGTTGGGCTTCATGCAAAACAATTTAGCAACATGAATTTGGAAAAACATCTAACTATGGCCTCTATCAAAAGAGCAGTTGGTACCTAGAAAGAAAAGACAAACAGACAATTACAATTTATCATCAGATAGTTACCCCTCCGAATGGGTCAGCATGCAGGATCAGTCTTCGTCCTCAGGACATCAGTCGATTCTCCAACAGCCAGGATAGAACAGGTAAGTCTCAGTAGGGCATAGCAAGAAAGGCTCTTCCCTCATAAGGAGGAGAAGTGCATCTCAGGCAAGGGGTGGGATGAGGATGGTTTAAGGTATAAGACAAAGGTGGTCATTCCAACCCTGGCGGTCGGTGTTAAACCTGCGGCCAAACCGCAAACAGGCTGGCGGAGTAAAAAATGGAATTCCGACCCTGGCGGAAACCGCCAACAGAGACCGCCACATTACCACACCGCCCGCCACAGCGGCACAAACAAACAGTGCGGCGGTCACCGCCAACAGACAGGCGGGAGACAATGTACCGCCCACTGTATCACAAGCTACCAATCGGCCACCTTTTCCGGGGCGGTAGCCCCGCCGATAAAAACAGGGCGGAAACAGCCATTTCGAAGGGAAAACGCCCACCTCCATATACCCCACGAGGAATCAGGACAGCATGGAACCCGAACTCCACATACTCCCAGCGATAGTGTTCCTACTCCTCTACCAGGAGCACGAACGCCGGCGCAGAAGACAACGGTGAGTACAGCACCTACGACACAGGGGAGGGGGGAGAAGAACATATTACGGGTACACACATACGCGACACACCCACCCTCACCCTCACCCACTACAACACACACATCAATGCATAGCAACACATCAGAGTGACACCTCCCAAGCCCCCCGGAAGAATGCAAATACAAAAGGAAATGATTCCAAATATTGGAATATATTGTATAACTGGCTTAAAAATATATCTACACATCAAAAAATCTTATATACATAAATGTACAAGTCCGAGCATTGTAGCATGCATTGTCCGTGGACCACTGGGCCCAAATCACATGGGCAAAGCCCACACAAGATACCTGACTCCAACGGAGAGAACACTGCAGGGGCATCAGATATCAAAACTACAGGCACCTCAGGGGAAGGGAAGGGGGGGCACCTCAGCCAGATGAGTGAACAACGCCAGATCCACGAGGGGCCTCCATGGCCACTGTTCAATCCTGGGGAGTGCCACGCCACAGTCTCACAAGTCTCTGCAGTGGGTGGTTTGCCCACTGGACCATCCTGGGGAGTGCAAAGCCACAGTCTCACAAGTCTCTGCAGTGGGTGGTTTGCCCACTGGACCATCCTGGGGAGTGCAAAGCCACAGTCTCTCAAGTCTCTGCAGTGGGTGGTTTGCCCACTGGACCATCCTGGGGAGTGCAAAGCCACAGTCTCACAAGTGGATAACAGTCTCCACTGGTTCTGGAGGGGTCTTTGTGCCCAGAGTGCTTCGTGCAGCCCTGCCCAACACAGATGCGGGCCAGCCCCTGCCGCTCATGGGGCAGCGGTGCTTGAGATGAAGGGCCCAGTTCAGCGGTGCTTGAGATGAAGGGCCCAGTTCAGCGGTGCTTGAGATGAAGGGTCCTGTTCAGCGGTGCTTGAGACGGCGGTGCCCTGTTCAGCGGTGCTTGAGACGGCGTGCCCAGTTCAGCGGTGCTTGAGACGGCGGTGCCCAGTGCAGCGGTGCTTGAGACGGCGGTGCCCAGTTCAGCGGTGCTTGAGATGAAGGGCCCAGTTCAGCGGTGCTTGAGTTGAAGGGCCCAGTTCAGCGGTGCTTGAGACGGCGGTGCCCAGTGCAGCGGTGCTTGAGACGGGGGTGCCCAGTGCAGCGGATCTGGCCATGGCGTGGAGGTCATTTGCTACCTGTCCTGTGGCTGGTGGAGCCTTCCTGCCCATCTGTCCTGTGGGGCCCTCCTGGGCTGCAGTGCCGGGCCTGTTGGTGGCCTCCTGCCCACCTGGGATGGGGCTGGCGGGGCCCTCCTGGCCAGCTGGGCTGATGGCGGTGTTGTCGGGCGTGCTGCCCTTCCCAGCCTTCCCTGATCGCCTGTGTCCCTTCCCCACCTTGGGCGGTGTGCCAGCTGTCTCCACACTTGCTGCCGGAGCCATGGAAGGGGTTTTTGTCCCTGCTGTTTTCACCCTCTCGTGCCGGCCACTGCCTATTTTTGGATGTTTCTCCGGGGGTGGGCTGCCCGTGCCTTGGCTCCGTACTGAACTTGCTGCCCTGGAGGGTGGGGGACTCCACAGTCCATGGCAGACTGTCATGACAGGGCCCGGTTTTGTCGTGGCTGAGGTGCTGACTATAGTCCTATGACATGGACGGGGTGGGGGATTTGGTGGAAAGAGGTTGAGTTTGGACAGGAAAAGCTTCTTAGGAGCAGTGGGACGGGTAGGTGTAGTGGGTATGGGAGTGGAGGAAGAGGTTGTGGTTGTAGGAGTATGAAGTCTGGTGTCTTTGGGTGCAGGTGTTTGGGCTGGAGGGTGTCGTGAGGTGGATGGCTGTTGGGCGGATGGCTGCCTGCGTTTGTGTATCTTGGAAGAGGGGGTCACAGACACACTGGGAGAGGACACTGGGGACGTGTAAAAGGTAGTGGGGGTGGTGACTGCACTTGTGCGGGGGTTCTGGTGTGTGTGCTGGTGATGGACGTAGTGGCTGAAGATGTTGTGCATGCAGGTGTGAGTGGAGACGTGACAGGGAGGGAGGAGGGAGACGAGGAGGAAGGGGACACAGTGGAGGCAGTGGGTGTTGGTATGTCTGTATGTGGATGTTGCTTGTGTGAATGCCTGTGTGATGTGTGGTGCTTATGTCTGCCTGAGCTTCCCTTGGGTGTTGAGGTGTGTGCAGGCTGGTCTGATGGTGTGTCAGGGATAGGCAGAGGTACAGGCGATAGGGTCTGGGTGGAGGAAGTTGGAGGGGGGAGGCTAGAGACAGGGACAATGGCTGTCATCAGTGCTGAGGCCAGAGTGTTGAACGATCGCTGTAGGGCAGCCTGACCAGAATGAATGCCCTCCAGGTATGCATTACTCTGGTGCACCTCTCTTTCTACACCCTGGATGGCATTCAAAATGGTAGACTGCCCAACAGTGAGTGTCCTCAGGAGGTCAATGACCTCCTCACTGAGGGCAGCAGGGGTGACTGGGCAGGGCCTGAGGTGCCTGGGGCGAAGGAGATGCCCTCCTTCCTGGGTGAGCGGGCACGGGGCAAACGCTGAGGGGCTGCTGGGAGGGCGGTGCTGGTGCGGTGGGTGGCGGCTGTACCTGTTGTTGCAGGGGCACAGATGTTGCCGCCACCACAAGGGAGCTCCCTTCAGAGGACGAGTCCGTGTCGCTGATGTCTGCCCGAGTCCCCGCTGTGGAGCTCCCCTCGCCCTCCGTCCCACTGGTGAATTCGGAGTCCGTTGCATGGCCCTCCATGGCCATGTGGGATGCAGCTCCCTCGTGCTCCGATGCCACTTCTCCTCCGCCTGATGATGCTAATGCACACATGAACAGGAAGACCACAAAAAAGGGGGGGGAGGGAAGATAAAGACATGTTGAGTGCATGCATTGGCGACACCGTTGGTGGACAGGACAGACACAGAAGCCCTCTGCACTACGCCGCGCACTTGGGGTCGACTACTCAATCCGTGGAACATGGCCTGTAAGCCTATGGACGACATCTGCACACATAGATGACACAGGGCCTTGATTAGCTGTACTTGTCACCCTACAGAGGTGGGGGGCGGGGACACGGGGCCATGCCTTACGGAGGGGCCTAGCCTACAGAAATCGCCCTGTCCTAGGGATACCCACAGCCCTCCTCCCCCGTCCAGACACCTCCACTGCGCGCAAAGTCAACAGAATGAGAGTGTACTCACCCCCTTGTGTCTGCTGTGATGTCCTCACGCGCCCATCCAAATCGGGGTAGGCCACCACCAGGATCCGGGACATCAGGGGGGTCAAAGTCCGACTGACACCCCTCCCACGTTGGGAGGCCATCCCCAGCTGAGCCTCTGCCGTCTTCCTGCTCCAGCGTCGGATCCCATCTGTTCCGGCAGTGGGTGCCCCGTCTCTGGTGGACCCCCAGGGTCCAGACATCCTTGGCGATGGCACGCCAAATATCGATCTTCTGGTGGGCGCTGACCTATTTGAAATGTACAAGGGGGGAAAAATAGTCATCACCATCTGCATGCTCAATGTGAGTGGCCCCCCATCCCTACCCTTGCCATGTGGCACATGCTCTCACCGTTGTTTGATGCATGCCTCAATCGCTCCCCTCCCCACCATCATTCATCCACCCCACTCAACACAGCCATTGCCCACAAAGCATGGTCCCAGTGTACTTACCTGTTGGTCTGGAGGACCGTAGAGTAGCGCATACTGGGGGAGGACCCCATCCACAAGTTTCTCCAATTCCTGAGCAGTGAAGGCAGAGGCCCTTTCCCCAGTCGCATGAGCCATTGTCTCTTCCAGACCGAGGTCACAGCAGCACTTGCAGTGTAGGTCCTCTCCTGTCGAAGATCAGGTATCGAGTGATTAAGCTGATAGAAAATGGCGGTCACGCCCGCGGCGGTGCGTACCGCGACCGCCGTCGCACATCTTCATTGGCTCCTGAGACCCATAGGGTTCAATGTTAACCAATGGTGCTTAGCGCCGCGGTCTTCGACCGCCTACCGCCACGGTGTGCCACGCCAGCGCATTTACCTCACATCCCACTGTCGCACTTCACAGGTCAGGCAGACGCCATTTCAGGGGCCCACATGGCTTTCTTTCTACTGCGTCACACATACCTAGGCCTTGCATCAACACTCATACAAGCCATTCAATGCATTGGGAATCGTGTTATGTGCAAGCTGCGGTTAAGTACCTGTGGGTTGATTGACTCTGTGCTCGCTGTTGTCCTTCATAGGCACCGTCCGCTGGGACATGCGAGGAGATGGAGAAATCTTCCCATGTACAGACCCCTGGTGGACCTGTCGACAATGGAGGAAAGACATGTCATACTGACATACAGGCTTGACCGAGCCACTATCCATGAACTGTGTGCCCAGCTGGAGCCAGACCTGATGTCACCAATCCGCCAACCCACAGGGATCCCCCCTCTAGTGCAGGTGCTGTCAGTGCTCCATTTCTTAGCAAGTGGGTCATTTCAAACAACAGTGGCCATATCATCAGGGATGTCTCAACCTATGTTTTCCAAGGTGTTGTCCAGAGTGTTGTCTGCCCTGCTGAAACACATGCGCAGCTACATCGTTTTCTCTGAGGTGGGGGATTTGCCTACAGTGAAAGGTGACTTCTATGCCCTTGGACATATCCCCAACATCATAGGTGCCATTGATGGGACACATGTGGCTTTGGTACCCCCCAGCAGGAGTGAACAGGTGTACAGACACAGGAAGAGTTATCATTCGATGAATGTACAGATGGTGTGTTTGGCAGACCAGTACATCTCCCATGTCAATGCCAAGTTCCCTGGCTCAGTGCATGACGCGTACATCATGCGGAATAGCAGCATCCCTTACGTGATGGGTCAACTCCAGAGGCACCGTGTGTGGCTAATTGGTGACTCTGGTTACCCCAACCTGTCATGGCTACTGACCCCAGTGAGGAATCCCAGGACAAGGGCAGAGGAACGGTACAATGAGGCCCATGGGCGAACTAGGAGGGTGATCGAGCGGGCCTTCGGCCTCCTGAAGGCCAGGTTCCGGTGCCTCCATATGACAGGTGGTTCTCTCTACTACTCACCAAAGAAGGTGTGCCAGATCATCGTGGCCTGCTGTATGCTTCACAACCTGGCTTTGCGACGCCAGGTGCCTTTTCTGCAGGAGGATGGTCCAGATGGTGGTATTGTAGCAGCTGTGGAGCCTGTGGAGAGTGAAGACGAGGAAGCCGAAGAGGACGACATAGACAACAGGAACACAGTAATACAGCAGTATTTTCAGTGACACACAGGTAAGAATCCACACCGGCATATTACATATACTTAACCACTACTACGTCTCTACTGTCTGTCCTTTTCCCCCAGTGTATGGTAACTGAGTTGTGACTTTCCCTTCCGATTTCAGAGATGTGGGCCCCACTGCATGACATCTGCTTTGTTTCCCCATGGACTACAGCTGTGTGACAGTGGTATGTTGGCATTACAATGTAAATATGCATTTTGGCACAGTAATCTCTAATACATTTGTACTAAATCACAGCCAGACTCCAGAATGTTTTGTGCAATAACTGTGTTTATTTCTGTGCTCTATATCGGTGGGTGGTTGCAAATCGGTGAGGGGTGATGGTGGAGGATTGTCCATGGCAGAGTCCAGACTAGTATTATCACAGGTGCATTGTCCAAATGGCTGTGGGAAGTGGAGCAGGGGCAGTTTAAGGATGGACAGGGTGACAATGTGGGTCAGTGGGATGACAATCAGGGAGGTATCCTTTGCTGGCGGGGGTCTTGGCATCTTACTCTGTCTTCTTCCTTGCGGGGTGGTTCTCCTTCTGCAGGGGGTGGGGTGCTGGTGGCCTGTTGGTCCTGTGGCGGGGCCTCCTGTCCACTAGCGCCGGCAGAGGTGGTAGGCAGTTCTTGGTCCATGCTAGTGTCAGGGGCCCTTTGTGGTGCCACAGTGTCCCGCAATGTGGTGACTACCTGATTCAGAACCCCTACAATGGTGCCCAGGGCGGTACTGATGGTTCGTAGTTCCTCCCTGAACCCCAAATACTGTTCCTCCAGCAGGAGCTGGATCTCCTGAAACCTGGCCAGGACCGTCGCCATCGTCTCCTGGGAATGATGGTAGGCTCCCATGATGGAAGAGAGGGCCTGGTGGAGAGTGGGTTCCCTGGGCCTGTCCCCCCCCTGTCGCACAGCAGCCCTCCCAGTTCCCCTGTTTCCCTGGGCCTCTGTCCCCTGGACCGTGTGCCCACTACCACTGCCCCCAGGTCCCTGTTGTTGTTGGGGTGGTGGGTTAACCTGGGTGCCCTGTAGTGGTGGACACACCGCTGTTTGACGTGTCCTGGGGACAGAGGGATGGGTCCACTGGGTGGGTGCTGTGCTGGTGTTCCCAGAGGGGGGAAGGTCTGCTGTGGCCTGTAGCTGTCTGAGGGGAACCGACTGTCCCGAGGTCCCCAATGGGCCGGGCTGGTCATCTAGATCCAGGTCGACAGAGGTGCTGTCATCACTGTGGGCCTCTTCTGGGGGTGGAGTGGACATTTGTGGACCCTCCTGCGCGGTGACGTGGCGTTCGGGTCCTGCAGGGGTATAAATGGATGGTTATTGCATCTGTGTGTGCCATAGCGTGCAATGGGTGGGTGCCTGTGTACCCCAGTGCTGGCATTCCTGTGTGGAGGCTTTTGTGACGGTGGTTTGGGGGGGGGATGGGGATGTGCAGTGGGCATGCTTTGGTGATGGGTGTCCATGCTTTGTGGTCGCATGCAGGGCTTGGGGTTGGGATGGGTGGGTTGTGATGGTGAGACATTTGCAAGGAGTAGGTGTGATGGGGGTGAGGGTGAGGGTGGGGGTATGAGTTGGCATGCTGGTGGGGTGGGGGGGATGAAGTAGTGAAGATGAGACTTACCAGAGTCCATTCCTCCAGATACTCCTGCAAGGCCCTCAGGATGCAGGATCGCCAAGACCTGCTCCTCCCATGTTGTAAATTCTGGGGGAGGAGGTGGGGGTCCGCCGCCAGTCCGCTGCACCGCGATGTTGTGGCTGGATACCATTGAACGCACCTTCCCCCGTAGGTCGTTCCACCGCTTCCTGATGTCGTCCCTATTTCTTGGGTGCTGTCCCACTGCATTTACCCTGTCGACTATTCTGCTCCATAGCTCCATCTTCCTAGCAATGGTGGTGTGCTGCACCTGTGTCCCGAAGAGCTGTGGCTCTACCCGTACAATTTTCTCCACCATGACCCTGAGTTCATGCTCAGAAAACCTGGGGTGTCTTTGCGGTGCCATGGGGTGGTGTGGGTGATGTGTGGGGTGGATTGTGTGGTGCTAAGTGTGGTGATGTGTATTGGTGTGTTGTGTGAACTGCATGGTAATATTGCTGGGTGAAAGTAAAATGCGCGTCTGGGTGCTCGGATCTCTATTTCTCTGTGCGTGGTCCCGATTCTGGAGGAGTGGGGGTTTGAGGGTGATGGGGGTGTGTGTTTTATATTGTCTTGGGTGTGTGGGAGTGGTGTTTGTATGTGTATCAGGTGTGTGTATTTTGATTTGTCCAATGTGGTTGTTTTTTGTAAGTGTGTGTGTATTTTGAGCGCGGCGGTGTGTTCCGCCAATAGAATACCGCGGTTGAAAGACCGCCGCGTGGATTCGTGTGTCGTGATAGTGTGGGTGTATTTCTGTTGCCGTGACGGTGGAGGTTTGGTCATCGCCAGTTTCTCGCTGGCCTTTGGTGTGGCAGACTTTTGTGGATGTCTGTATTTTGGCGGTTTGCCTGTTGTGGGTCAGAATGACCGTGGCGGTTTACCGCGGCCGCGGCGGTATGTTGGCGGTCTTCTGACAGCGGTAAGCTGATTTTACCACCAAGGTTGTAATGACCCCCAAAGTCTCTCAGAAAGGCAAAGTATGGCTTCAGGGGTGGCGAAGTAATGGCTAGGAATGGGTCGATAATGGCTGATTTCTCCGTGTGTCACGACATTATATCATCAAAGTTGTCGAACAAGTCTCTAATTTCCCATTGGGCAATATTTGGTGCATCGTTATCTCTGTCCAATAATCCGTCACACACCTTACTAGAATTTTCACCTAAGACAGTTCTCATGCAGTTGATTGGCTCTTGTGATTGACGTCTTCAATGGGTAGAATGTAAGGTAAGAAAAGTTACACTTATCGCTCCAGTCAGTAGTTCCATTGTCTTCCCCTAGTCCAGGCGACCTTGCACCTGTTGCAAATTACACCATTGCATTCGGCAAGAATGTCTTCTTGAGCAAGTCGGGTCCCATGAGAAAGAATTTACTACAGCTACACACATATCTCTAGCTTCTGGAAAAATACAGCTTTGTGTCCTTCAGGAAAGCAGCACATTGCATGTTAGAAAACACTGTTAATATGAGACCAGGCGGCTAGGCCAAGACCCTTGCTAACTAAGGCCTAGTGAGTAATTTAGCATAACCCTAATACATAACTCTTAACACTAATACAAAACAATTCATTAGTACATCGTTAATTCATTATTAGTCAGTTTCATTAATCATCGTATACATTGATGGCCACTCCCCGTGGGCACATTTCAAACGGGTGCATTAGTATTACATTAACACATTTTATGCGATTTCATTAGACATTACATTGCAAGCTTTTCATGTTAATATTGATTATAAAAGTCGCACTCCACCAACCTTTGTTGCCAACTAAAAGTGCACTTTGGTGGAGGTGACATAAAGAAAAGCCGTCCTGTCATTCACATTTGGTAAACTGAATTAGAATTGGTGACTTTCCAGGTTTGAAGTCCCTCTAGATTCATTAATGATGCCTAATAGTACAGAAAACTAAACAAAGTATACAATCCCCACATCTCCATTGGTAGAGAAAATTAGTTTAGTTCCTTAGGATATAGTGCAAACAATTTTGTATGGCCTTATAGTCAAAACATAAACAATTAATAAACCAGCGAGCTAAATCATGCCTTTTTTAGCATTACCTTCTATGCATTCCCACGTAATGTTTTTAGAGTGCAGCCAGTCTATCAATTTACAGCCAGAGAAAGCTATAATGTCTCCAACCCCGTCAACATGGCCACTGAATTAACAAGGGAGCATCATCCTTTAAAAAACGGGTTTACTTCCACTGAATGTATTCGGATCACCCTCTCAAACACTTATGGGCAAATTTACTAGTATCGTGTCAGTTTTGTGGCACAGTCACGACTTAACATAATTTTTTGTATTTTCTAAGCCATACAAAGCCATTTTGTGTGGATTTGTAAATGCAAACTAATGCAATGCAGAGCACAGAGCTGCATTATGTTACTTTGCTTTAGGAAGGCGTTGCATGGTCATTCCTATGCATCCACCCAATGATTTTGGGCCATTTCCAGATTTATTAAAGACAGTAAACCTGGGAATGTGTCAAAATACTACGCCTTAACAGCTGAGGCATAACAAGGAGAAATACATTTATTTCTTCTTGTTATTTCCTCTTTCTAAGCAGCACACATAGAAAGAGGACTATACTTCTAAGGATTGTTTTTGTGCAGTTAGATGTCCCTTCCTGCACAGAAACATTCCAGTGCGTGACACAGGCACCCTTGTAGCATGGCGCAAGGGTGCCTGTATTGGCGCTAGGCAGCACAAAATGTACTCACACTATGAGACTGCAGAAATGAGCCACATCTTTGTAAACACGGCACAGTTCTGCTGTCTCCCTTTCATGCAACACAGAGCAGCAAGTTGCCTTGCTGCACTGAGTGAAATCTAAGTAAATCTGCCCCTCAAAGTCCTTCATTTCAGAATCAACAGGCGAAAGGTATAGCTGAGATACCTCATTAGGGTGAAAACAAGCTCAAAATAAGAACATCTGTAAGCATTGCATTTTTATGAACGGTATAGGTAAGGCTCGCTTCCGCAGGTGTTTTCTATATGGAAACTAGTAATGTCTGTTGAAAACTATTGATCCTATATACAACCCTGACTCTGCAGGCCTGTGATGCATCCTCCATGCCTCACCTTGCATTAATTAATAAACAGTAATAGTTTATTTCATGAGAAGAACATCATAATGTGACTGGATGACTAAATATGAGAAAGAAATCAGGACGGGCCTTCTCAAAGCAATATGTCTCACGTATACAAGAGCTGTTTGCTTTGGCAATGTGTTTTGCCTTGTTGTAAACTAGTGTGGCTGCTGTTCAGCATTGCTAAGAGTTAGTGGTGTCGATTGTCAGAGTGAAGTGGGGGAGTAGAGTTTCATGGAGGAATTTTGTTGGAATATCGTAGAGTAGAGTAGGAGGAGTAGAGTGTTGTAGAGTTGAATAGAGAAGAGTAGAGTTCAGTGTTTCTGTGGCAGTGGGTGTCAGAGAGTGAAGTGGGTGTGGAATAGGGTGGAGTGGGTTGGAGTGGATTGAGATAGTGGGGTGGATTGGATTGGAGTGAGGTGGATTGGATTGGGTTAGAGTGGGTGGGTTGAGTGGGGTGGGTTGGTGTTGGATGGATGGGATTGGATAGGATTGGAGTGGGGTGTATTGAAATGGGTGAGGTGGATGGGGTGGATTTCAGTGGGGTGGATTAGATTGGATTGGGGTGGGTAGTTTTGATTGGAGTGATAGGGCCAGGGTGGATTGAATTGGAATGGGGTGGGTTGGATTGGAGTGGGGTGGATTAAATTGGGCTGGGGTGGGGTGGATTAGATTGTATTGGAGTGGATTGAATTGGTGTGGGGTGGGGTGGATTGGATTGAAGTGGGATGGGCTGGATAGATTGGAGTGGGATGGAATGAACTGTGATGGGGTGGATTGGATTTCAGATACAGTGGGTGGATTGGAGTAGAGTGCGGTTGATTGGATTGAGTGGGATGGATTGGATTAGAGTGGGGTAGACTGAAATGTGGTGGGGTGGATTGGATTGGTGTGGGGTGCTTGGAATGTGTGTGGTGGATTGATTATAGAGGGGTTATGGATTGAAGTGGGGTAGATTAAGGTGGTTTGGAGTAGGGTGGATTGGACTGGTGTAGGGTGGATTAATGTGGACTGGATTAGAGTGGGGTGAATTAAAGTAGACTGTATTGGAGTGAGGTGGATTGAGTAGTGGTTGACTTGATTGAAGAGGGGTGGAATGGATTAGAGTGGGGCAGGTTGGGTTTGAGTTGGGTGGGTTGGATTGGAGTGGGGTAGGTTGAATTGGAGTGGGCTGAATGTAGTGAGGTGGATTGGACTGGAGTGGAGTGGGTGGTTTGGACTGGAGTGTAGTGAGGTGGATAGGATTTGAGTGGGGTGGATTGGATTGGAGAGGATTGATTGTGGTGGGGTGGATTGTATAGGGGGAGGTGTATTGGATTGGAGTGGGGTAGATTAGATGGGCTGAATTGGGGTGGATTGTATTGGTGTGTGGTAGATTGGATTGGTGTGGGGTGAGCTGGATTGTAGTGGGGTGGATTGTGGTGGATTGGAGTAGGATGAATTGGGAATGAGTGTGGTGGACTGGATTGGAGTGAGGTGGATCAGCTTGGAGTGGGGCAGATTGTTTTGGACTGGAATGGGTTTTTGGGATTGGAGTGGGACAGGTTGGAGTAGGGAAGGTTATTTTGGATTAAAGTGGGGCAGACTGGAGTGGGGCAGATTGAAATGGATTGGGGTGGGGTAGGTTGTTTTGGATTGAAGTGGGTAGAGTGGAGTGGGGCAGTTTGTTTTAGAATGGAGTGGGGAGAAATTATTTTGGATTGGAGTAGGGCAGATTGTTTTGGATTGGAATGGGGCAGATTGGAGTGGGGCGGATTAAAATGGGACAGATTGTTTTGGATTGGAATGGGACTGATTGTTGTGGATGGAGAGAGGCAGATTGTTTTGGTGTGGTGCAGATTGGAGTGAGGTGGGTGGGTGTGAATTGGAGTGGGGTGAGTGGTCTGGATATGAGCGGGTGGATTGGTGTGGTGGAAAGTAGGGTGTATTGGGTTGGATTGTAGTGGGGCAGATTGCAGTGGGGTGGATATGGGGTGTACTGCACAGTTATGTGTTAAAACATCATTTCAGAAATTACAGATGATAAAAAAACAATGTTGCTTTACAATATTGTGAACAAGTTAATTGTCGTCTTTTGATAATAGTGCCCATGAGCAAAAACAAAAGAAAACATGAGTGGAAAGTGAGAAAAAAGACTTAGCAAAATAAATGAAAGTTAGCTTTAAAAAATAAAACTTTGCAATTTTGTTTGCCTGCTGGGTATGTTTTGCCAGTCACAAGTCTTTTGCTTGCAGGGCACTAGAAGTTAAAAAGAACAAAATAGTACCTGGATCTCATCAGGAGTAGTGGACGGGCACTATTTAAGGTGAATCAATCAGCATTTGGTCCCTGCTCCACACAGAGGAACTGAAACAATGTCAGGTCTGCCTTGATGAATTACAAGGCTGTAAAGAAGAGTGCCACGAAAGCCAACAAATTGTAAGTGACAGGTGGGCTCCAAGCCCTTCACTGTACACAAAAAAGTCTTGCTAGTGAGACGCATTGCCTAGCGCATACATTCCCAGGCTCCACCCTAAAAATGAGATGTCGAGGATTGGACCAGGGCCCTGGGAATGCCAAACAAATGCTCTACAACTGTGCCACATATCCATTTATTATCAGGTTGTAGAAAAAAGGAGTAAGTAAAGACTTACATTTCAGATTAATATGACTGTTACTGAAAATGAGTGGATATTTCATGAGTTTTACATTGATATTCTACTTAAGTTATCCAGACAAATGACACATAACAAATAGGCGTATCAGGGCAAACTTTTGAGCTCTTTTGTAATTGACTGATGTTTATAACTGTACCAAACACACAAACATACATAAAAATATCAAAGGTAATGGGGGAAGAATGAAATTGAGAAACTGAGGACTGAACATGGCTTCTCCTACAGGGTCAGACTTGGCTTTATGGCAATCTGGTGGTGCAAGAAGGGATGGCCTTACAAGTCAATGTGTAGTCCCATTTGGTGGCTGTTTCATGGTCCAGTGGGTCGGGTTTAACTGTTGATTTCACTGATGGTACCAAAAACATTGATTGCCTGCAGGAAACATTAATGCATGCAGTCTCCTCTAGTTTGCAAAACCTCTTACATGCGTCAATTACAAATTCACAACTTCCCAGATTTGCAGAAATCGGGCTATGTGTATAAATTTCAGAATTGCTACTATGCATCATGTTTATTTTGGTGCCCATGCCTGTTTTCTGTCCTGTTCCAGTCCTGTACTTGAATAGACAAAGCACACGAGCTGCTATTGAACTGCTTCCCAGCGATTGTAAGAAATAAAATAAAAATGGTTAATGGGGTTCACCTCCTTTGGCCATGGTGTAAGCAAACTTAGGACATGCTTGCTTCCACTATTCAGGGTAACTCCATCTTGGAAGTGCAGATAGTTGCTTGTCACTTGTTTGTAAGTGTATCATGCTCATCCGATGGTATCTAAAGGGTTTTGAGTCCTTGAAATGATGTTCCTGAGAGCACAAAGCACTGCTACCCTGCAAAGAACACGTAAAAAATAGTACCCCCAGGGGCGTAGTTTATTGGGGGGGGGTGTTTAGGGTCTTACACCCTCCCTAATAAATGCATTTTGTGGTAAATAGTTATGAATAGGCGCCTTCAGTCGGGTATGGGGAGGTGTCTGTCGGATTTCACCAGGAATTTTTGCACACATACTCTCTCCCACTTTCTGTTTGGAAAGACTTAAAACAATGTTGGTATTTACACAAAAGAATGTGCTTTCTCTTGCTTAGTCCTCCTACCAGTCCACATTACTCTCTCCCTTTCCGCTGCCCGTTAAGCCCCTGTTATGCACCCTGCTTATCCTATAATGTTTTTAATATTATATGCCAGTGCGATTGTTGGGAAATCTGAAGTTCACCCCTCGCCCCAACCCCCCAGTCTTACTGACCAAGCCATGCCCCTGAGTACACTTCAAACACACAAACATTTGTTGAGGTAAAACAGGATATAATCTTGAAAGTGAGTGACTGGCTTCTCCTGCCACAGAGAGATATGCCCAGGGCAACAAATAGGTACTTATTTGCCAAAATCAAGAAACAGCACCTACTTAGCTGTTCAAAGAGGAATAGCAAATGGATGGTTTGATTGGAGAATCTGGTTTTCCTACCTTGCTTCAGAATTCTACAAATTATTATTTTATTTTTTTATTCCTCATTCACCTCAGGCTTCAGGTCTGCTCTGAGCCATCTTAGTTTGCGCCCTCTCCCTTTCAGAGTCAGACCATGACCAGGGAGGCCATACCTCTCTCACCATACCCCAATTTGGGAACTGCTTTACCAACACAGCTACAAGAGCGAGGATAGGGTGTAATCATTGACCAAGAAGGTGTTCTCCTGACTTCATTCTCTTTGGGCCTACATACTACGTTTTCCCATCCACTCCACCAAAGGAAGCCAAAATGTTTTTGCTTTAGACACCCCACTGGCCATATCCATTTTCGAAACATAGCAAAGCGCTTCCAGCAATTCTGGAAATATAAGAGGTGATTCTTCTACCCATTTCTGGCTTATCTCTCTTCTGGCCAACAGTATAGCAGAGAAAATCTGTTTCTGCATATCGCCATTCAGTACTCTAGCCCTCTCCATTATTCCAAAAATTATTCCTTAAATATCTGCCCCCACAATTTCCGAGGCCATCTTACCCACTTCTTCCCAGAATGGACATATTGCTGGACATTCCATAAACATGTGGATATATATAGCATTTTCTATGCTGCACTTTCCACATTTAGCCATTACGCCTTTTCTCATTTTTGAAAGTTTGTGCGGGGACAGGTAAGCTCTGTGAATAGAAAACATGTGATTTCTTCTTAAGGGGGCAGGTTTAACCACAGTAAATAAAGTGTGCATTGAAACTTGCCACAAATCCTCTAATATCACTCTAGGTAGGCAACTTCCCCAGAAATCTTCTGCCAGCTTGAACTCCCCATCCACCAAGACCAAGTAGACACTTCTTTTGTGGTAGGGGGTCTCCCTATTATCTTCTCTTCCAGATGCTTCATCAAACCTAGATTTGTTCAACTTCTCCGTGACCACCCTTTCAACTGGACGTACTTTAGTCTTGACAGTTTACCCCCACTCTCCTTATGTAGTTTGTCTAAGAAACTAGACTGCTGTCGCTAAATAGATCTCCCCAATATTACATACCAGCCTTCTTAATTGGAATAGCCAATTTATCTTCAAAACACTCTAGAGTGCCTGGAGAATCCCATGTAGGAGCCCAATGAATGTAATATTCTGCCTTTATTGTTCGCCTTATGCTATACCAGATCTTTGCCATACCTTGCAACACTTTTATCTTTATTTTTTTAAAGAATTTGGGGTTGCCAAATTTAAACAAAAAATGCTTTGCTGCCCCTTTTACATCCCCTCCATAGCCTTAAACATGCACCCAGCATCAGATGAGTCAGGAGAGGAAAAAGCATCCTTACATTCTTAAGTTGGAAAGCCAAAGCATAATACTGTAGATCTGGCAGCATGAGCCCCCCCCCCGCTCCCTCCTTCTACGCAGCTTCTTCCAGGGTATTCTGGCCCCTTTATATGCCTATATAAATGAATTAATGGCTTGTTGAAACTTTCCTACATACACCTTAATAAGTGCAAGGAGATTGATTTAAACAGAAAACTGACCTTGGGCAAAATCACCATCTTTACCAAGCTTACTCTCCCTAATATCGTCAAAGGAAGGTGTATCCACCCCCACATCAATTTGATACTTTCTGTCAGAATTATTTTTAATTAACCACTGGTATCTGCTCGATGTCCTGCACAATCTTGAGGCCCAAATATCTCATTTCATGTTTAATTTGCAGACTGTCCCTCCTCTGGTTCCACACTGGTAGCCTGACACCTACCAAAGTCTGCTGCAATGTCTAAAACTGCCAGGAGGGCTGTTTTTAGATCCGACGAATATAGCATCAAATCATCCGCATATAAAGAGACATTTTTCTCCCATCCAGAACAGTTAAAAGGGGAAATCATCTGATTCTGTCTGATTCTCCTGGTCAAAGGTTCAATAATCAGATTAAACAGTACTGGAGATAGATTGCCTTGTACCTTATTTTGTTATTTTGAAAGGGGAAGTTAAATTTCCAGTAACCAATACCCTTGCTGATGGAGCTTGATAAATTTGGCCAATCATCCTACAAAATTTTCCACCAAGTTCATGATACTTTAAAATTGTGCCCAAATAAGCCCAATTAACTCTATTGAAAGCTTTCATAGCATCCAATGTGATAACTGCAAGAGGAGAGTCATACGTTGTAGCCAGATTAATAGCCCCAATTAAATTAAAAGTTAGTTTGTGAAGGCATCTACCCTTGGAAAATCCCATTTGATTTTTCTACAGAAGTCCTGCCACCACCCCATTTAGTCTATCCACCAGCACCTTGGCAAAATGTTGTAATCACTGTTCCAGACCGATATCAGTCTATATGACTCACAACACAATGGACTCTTTCCTGGCTTCAAGATCAAAGTAATTGCAGCATCAATCCACAATACTAGTAATGGTAACCCCTTCTCAAAAGGCTTCACAGACAGAGCTGTCATAACTGGTACTATAGAATCTCCCAATATTTTATTCAACTCCGCCGGGATACCGTCCGGACCTGCAGCTTTGCCCCCTTACTCACTTTCGGTACTGACCTAATTTCTCCCTGGGAAATTCTTTTATTCAAATGGGCCTGCTCTTTAGCCATTAAACTAGGTAAAGTGTCTGAAACCAACCAGTTTGTCACCTCTTCGTCAGTTACTTCTTTATCCTCCATAGAAAGCTCTAAAAAAACTTTGAAAAGCCTTCCTTATATCAACACTGCCTGTCCACTTCTCTCCAGGTTGCCCACAATAAATCTCTCTAATAATATTTTAGTTTGCTCTGTCTTAGCTTTCCATGCTAACAATTTTCCTGCACTTTCACCATATTCAAGGTGAGCTAACTTATTTACTTCCCATCTCTTCCTCAATCTAACTGCAGTACTTCCTCAAGTTGTATCCACAGTTGACTCAACCTTTCCTCAGGTTTGCCTGCCGGCTCTACCCCATTTTTTTATTAGCCTCTCAAATTCAACCATTTCTGCTTCTAAAGAGCTTATTTACATCCTATATTTCTTGTTTCTGAAACTACAGAAGCTGAAAATTTTACCTCTTATAAAAGCTTTATACATATCCCAAACCACATTTATGAGGGCTGATCCCAAATTTATTTGAAATAATTCTTCTGTCTCTGTACGTAGCTGTGCTACCACATCACTATCTAGCAGCAAGGAGCATTCTAAAGTCCATCTCCTCATCTCGTTTTTTAAGGAGAACTTAATTGTTAATACCACTGTCGCATGGTTTGATAAGTGGACTGCCCAATACATTATCTCATCAACCGCCCCCACCAACGCTTGGTCATCACGAAAGTAATCAATCCGGGAAGCATGACCATACTTTTTGTTATTAAATGATAAAACCTGCTGCACCTCCACTCTCTGTCTCCAGAGATCACACAATCCATATTCATTCATCAACATCTTGAGGTAAGCCTGTAATTATAACATGCCTACTGACCTACATCTCACCGACCTATTCAGTTTATTATCCAAAATCACATTGAAATCCCCTGCCATTTTAACTGGATCAGAAAAATCTAGTAGGCGAGAAAAAAAACGTTCTCAAAGGATCAGTATCATCACAGTTTGGACCATAAAAACCAACTAACGTTAATACGGTGTCATATATCTGGAACTTAGCTATAATCCACTTTTCTAATTTATCAGAGATTGCTCCCAGCAATGCCGCTCTAATCTGATGTTTAATCACAATAACAACCCCCTTAGAGTTGAAATTGTGGTCTGTGCATATGAAGAATTAGACCCACTTTTGCGACTGAAATAATCCCGTACGTTCAACTCTGGTCAAATGGTTTTCTTGAAAGATTATTATGTGGGCTGGAGAATCCTTCAAGTACTGCAAGATTCTTCCTCTTCTTCCCTTAGTATGCATCCCGTTCATATTCCATGTCATGATTTGAATTAAACTGCAATCTCTCCCCTGACCTTTGTCAACTTTCCCCATTTATCCTCTAACAACTGAACCAACTATCATAAGTAAGGTGAATGAGGACTTTTATATTTTTGTCCCTATGCTCCTCACCCCGTGCTCCCCAAACACTACCTCTCGTGATACCACCACCTCCCACCCTCGGAGAACCCATCCCTGCATCCACATGGGCAAATGATACGCCCAATTTTAGAGCACATCTGGGAGAACCTGACCTAAAAGGAGTGAGCAGACCCTTGAAACCTCTGAATTTCTACCCATAATAACTTCTAGCAACTCGTCTGGTGCTCTTTGGTGTCTCACATTATACATTTTATTATTATACATCACTCACAGGGAGGTTGGGAATTTGAGTTGAGCCGAGATACCTAAGCTTTTAAATTCCTCTAAATGGCGCCCTAATTCCCACTGCTTGTTTACTGTAGTTCTAGACGGATCTGACCTTATCTCGAAAGAAAAATCCTTCCCTCTTAATGATTTTAACTTTAAAGTCTTTAGCAGAATATTCTCCTTCAGGGCATAGGTCTGGAAGTTTACCAGAATCTTGAGTGGCTCCTTTTAACTTGGATCTCTCCTAAAGGGGTCTCTATGAATCCTCTGGATGTCTATTGCAATAGCATCCTCATTTTCCTGTATCTATACTACGCCCTTAATAAGGGAAACCACGTCTGCTTTTAAGTCGTCTCCCTTCGCCCCCTCAGGTAAGTTAAGAACTCTCAAATAATTCCTTCTCGAAGAATTTTTCAATCGTTCCAACTTATCCTGCATTTCCTGCTCGCTGTCCTTCAACAACCAAAGTTACTGATTGTTCTTCCTTAGTTCCGCTTTCGTAGCACCCACCGATTCTTCAAGTGCCTGAGTTCTTTTAGCCAACAATCAAACTTTTTTCCCACACTTCACAGGCTTCTCTAATCTTCCTTTGATTTACTTCGGAGACCACAAAACCCTTTTCAATCTCCTCAAACAGTGCTAGAATCATTGACTCTAGAGAAGTTCTAGAATATGCAACACCAGCTTTAGGCTCCAACAGGTCCTGCATAGGCTCCTGTACCTCAGCTGGGGTTAGAATAGTCCCTGTAGGGACCGCTGCCTCAGGACTCTTACGTTGTCTGTCCAAAGATACTCCATTAGTACTTTCAGCTGCACCTTTCACATTTTTCAAAACCTCAAACTTACTCCTTCCTGCACCACACTCCACCGTTTCGTTTTAAGATTCCATTTTGGGTGAGGGGAAAACCTCCTTATTCATTTCTCCCTCCACTATATTATGAAGTCCCGAGGGTCCACTAGTATATCCTACAGATGAGAGGACTCTAAAGTAAGACCTTAACAAAGGAGTTATTATTTACTAGCCAGTGGGAGAGGGCATTTTATTTAATCTTCCTATTTTTCCCAACTTATTTTTGGGCAACTGGTGACTAGCTCCATTAGTCCTCAAAAATTGTTGTAGCAATCTGCTTTTAATGTTCCCTGCCCTGAGCCAGGCGCCTATCTTTCCTTGCCATTCTTTCCCCTTCCAAGCGATGTCTATTGTGCTCCCAGCTGCTGCTGTCACTCCTGCTGTCATAGATGATTCCAGCCACTTTTTCATAGATGATTCCAGTCGACACATGTTTCATCCCCTTTAAGGACTTTCTAAAGGCTGATTACAAATTCAACAAATAAAACTATATAAAACATACTCTTTATTTGCTAATTGACAAATTAAAATCTTCAATATAAAATTCAATTTTAGGTCCATTTGTGATTTCAAAAATCGTCCAAAACACACCGCAAAAAAAAACTTTGTATACCCTCTAGTCCCAAACTGAAGTGCATAATAAAAATGCACTCATTACGATCTCATGAGTAGACCGGAATGAATGAAAATTATAGAAAATAAGTTTCCTACACCAACACCAGCATATCCATTTTGGAGTGAAAGAAAAAGAAAAGAAGCATGTGATCTCACATATGAGATCTAGTTAGCAAGATCCATAAGTAATTGTTTGATACAGTTAAGAAAAAAAGAATATTCCAAAGAAGTCATATCACTGCTTTACCTTACACTTGGTAATCTATACTTCTTGGCAGTAAAACATTAGCACAAAAGAAGAAAAAACAACACCAAATCAGAAGTAAACGTTGATGGCATTTCTACAGTTGCTAAGATCTGAAGTCACTACACATCAATTGACCTCACATTCGAGCTAGAGTGAAGAATGTGTATATTCCATTTAGCACATGACACCTGGAATCAACTATGAAAAAATGGCTGGAATCATCTATGAAAAAATAGACCGGGATTAACTATGAGAAATCAACAGCTATGATATCTGTATTGATGGAGTGATAAATATGTATCTGTAAAAGTGGTTTCAGATATTGGCATTGAAAATGGTTATATGAATTCTCAAAACAATGCGGACACAATTTGTAAATCTTTTGTAAAATTTGGTTGCAACAAAAGAAAAAGAGACTTATACCTGGATGTTTGAAGCATTTTATATACCAATGTTTTTCTTGAGTTGGATGGATTTAAAAATAATGAAAATATATTCATGGATACAAAAGGAACTAAACAAGAGTAGGGTAGAGACAATATTTATTTTGTGTGTTCCAATAATTTATTATTTGTAATTTACTGGTCTGGGTCATCTGGTGCCCAGTTTACACATCTTGGCAACAGATATGCTGTAGTGTTAGAGCACCATATATATTCCACAATACGATGCTGAAAATGTAAAGTATGTGCAACTGAGGAGTCACTGTTGCCAATTTTTGTCTGTGGAGAACCACACAAATGACCTGATCTAAGGTTTTCTTTGCATGTGAGATATAAAAGTTGGTGAAGTTCACCTATTTCATGCTTTTGCTCAACAATAAGTATTGTAGTGAATCCTACTTTGTTTTAATGGGATAACGGGAGTTAGCTTAGCCTTTGGCTTGCAGACTCGTGCCCCGTCACCTAGTGCCTTTTAACTTACTTAGCTTGCTCTGTCATAGACCATTTATTTAATTAAATCTTCTAAGATGGCTGCCTTGTTTATAGTTAGGCCTTTTTGTTTAGAGTTATGTTTTCAGTGTCACCGCGCTAAGGCGTCAACTCACAAAGACAAACAAACTGTAGGTGCTCACAATATAAATTACCGTCCCAAGCATGTAGCGTTATCTATTGTTTTGGAACAACCTACGTCAGGGGTCCAAGTAGATCTGTATAAATACATCACTCTTTAGACACATAATCAGAAGGATTCCGACCAGATGCCATCGCTGTTATCGATACTGCACGCCGCCTTGACGCTGACCCGGACTTTGTGTTCTTCCGAAGTCTGAGCTCAAGACCTCATTCAAGGTAACCAGGCTTGGGGGCTCCTTCCAGGGACATGGCATTGGCAGATTAGGGTTAACATACCCAGCTCTCTTCTAGGTAGGAGGTTAGGCCTTTTATGATAGGGTACACAGGCATACGATACACTTTGGGGGTGATTCTGACCCCGGCGGTACTAGACCGCCGGGGCCAGGGTCGGCGGGAGCACTGCCAACAGACTGGCGGTGCCCCGCAGGGCATTCTGACCGCGGCGGTTTGGCTGCGGTCAGAAGAGGAAAACCGGCGGTCTCCCGACGGTTTTCCGCTGCCCTTCTGAATCCTCCATGGCGGCGCAGCTCGCTGCGCCGCCATGGGGATTCAGACACCCCATACCGCCATCCTGTTCCTGGCGGTTCGCCCGCCAGGAACAGGATGGCGGTATGGGGTGTCGTGGGGCCCCTGGGGGCCCCTGCAGTGGCACTGCAGGGTCCCCCGTAAGCGGGCCCCACTTTGAATTTCACTGTCTGCATTGCAGACAGTGAAATTCGCGACGGGTGCAACTGCACCCGTCGCACCTTCCCACTCCGCCGGCTCCATTCGGAGCCGGCTTCCTCGTGGGAAGGGTGTTTCCCACTGGGCTGGCGGGCGGCCTTTTGGCGGTCGCCCGCCAGCCCAGTGGGAAAGCCAGAATCACCGCAGCGGTCTTATGACCGCGGAGCGGTGTTCTGGAGGGGGGAACTGGCGCCCGCCAAGGTTATAATCACCCCCTTTATGTCTTTCTATGCTCATACAAGATGGTGGGGGTATCCATAATCATGACCCTCGTCTTTACAATTATTTCTCTTGTACTGTTCATTATCTTAATCATTGTAGCTAATAGAATTTACTGCATTGTATCAAATAAAAACTATTGAAACATTACTGCATCTTCGTTATTGCCTGCGTTTGGTTGAGACGTAATATATCTTTGAGAAAGAGGGGTAATCTCCGTTTAACCACGACACTCCTTTAGATGTCATTCTTCTGAGTCCATGTGTAAAAGCTGCCACAAATCACCTTTAACTGTTTGGGTTGTTGGTGAGGTACTGCTAGTGAGCTGGAAGGGTTGGGACTACAGTTGCAACTTGTTGTAGGATAGGATAGTCGCCTACAAGAATAAGTACTGTCATCCTTAAACCAGCAGTCTTGCCCAGAGCAAGAGTCCAAACTACTACATGGAGCCACCAACAATGGTGTTTAGGCACTACTTTACGGTACCCCGAATATCACTGTCTCACAAAATGACAGGTACCCTAAGTACCATTATACAGAGACGTCCGTCCGTCCGTCTTTGGGAAAATCCTTCTCAGCTGAACAGGGAACAACTCATTAGGCAGTAGGTTGTTCGAACTCAAACTCTTAAAAAGGACATTATACTCCCCACTTGGTGTTCCATCTCTTTACCCATTTTTCAATATGGCTAACGCCATAGACAAGCATTAACATGACATCTAGTAGCACAAGGCTTAAGAGAAGAGGGCGGGGAAGTCACCTTCATAGTAGAAGCTAATGAAGCTTATCAAGCAGGAGCGTTCTATGCCTGGGTCACCTTTCCTGAGGAAGATGCCAGGACAGCAACTTTTCACACATATAGAATTGCTAATGTACCTCAACGGTACCAAGCATACCAGTATCACGAAATTCCGCTCATCAATCAAGAGCATCAGAACTGGTTTGAAGGCACCCTACCACATGTTATACAACAAGTGAGATTAGGTCCTTTAAGTAATGACGGACCAACATGGCCTATGTTTGCCACATACACACCTCACCCAGATATACAGAATATGCCAGTAGCAGATCTGCGGAACTTATATAATGAAATTGTAACATTATATAGAAGGCTTGTTCAGTTCGTAATGCGGACTTTGAACACAACACCTGCGCATCCAGCACCACCAGCACCTGCTGGATATCAATTGACTACTGGGATTAATCCACAAACACTACATACTATTATAGGTAAAGTACCCACAGAACGGGAGAAAATACCTTATTGGATAGCCCAGAAAACCAATCAGCTGGAAGCTAAGTTTCCCCATACGGGACCACAGGAGGAACATAGAATTCTAACAATGTGCTTGCCCTTTGGGATGGTTCCCTCGGTGGATGAATGTGCCACATGGGATACAGTCTTTGCTGCAATATATTCTACCACACATGGTACCCCGACACTTGCCAATTTACCGGAAGTGTTAAAACAAATTCATTATGAGCACGGGGCAGCCACGGCCCTAGATTTGGGGATGAAATTAATGCATAATTTTGACGTGGAATCCTCAATAATACTCAGTAACTTTAATGGGGAAGCGGTAGCACTGGCTATATGCCAGCGTCTCCAAGAAACTCTACATTTGGAATAAGAGAGACAGCTACCAAAAATTATTTCCGTACCTATACTAGTATAGGACGGGATAGTTTGGGAGCCAAGCCAAAGAAATTGGAAGTACACAGTATCACCCCTAAGGAAGGTACTAAACAGACCCCAGAGAGTTCAAAAAAGCACTTGGAGAAGCAAAAACAATTTAAAGAAAGACAGAATCAGAGAGCAGATTCTCCACATCCAGAGAACTCCGAAAGGAGATATACTCTCAGAAATAGGGAGACAATTAGAACTCATGATAGATATACTGATTCACGTCCCTCTCGTTCCTTTCAGGATGCTTCGGATAGGTGTAGCGAGAGAGGGGGACATCCTGACCCACGTCGGGAGTACGTGAAACAAAAGAAGGACTCACCACAGTCTACAGTAAAAAAAGAAGAAAAGACTTTGCAACAAAAGCCACAGTTTAAAAAGAAAAAGGTGGCACCAATATCGCTTAACAATGCCAATACAATTAAGAACGTTGCTGAAGAACAGGATGTGGGTAGTGACACTGCTAGACAGCGCAGCAGAAGTCACAATATGTCACCAGAGTCTGAGAGAACATCTGGATGCAACAGCAACTAGCGATTTTGTTGCAGTTGAAATGGCGGGCGGGCGTGTACTCCCACCAGATAGGATTTATGATCCAAAGATCCAAATTGAGGGAGACGTGGAAAGCACCATTGGTGTGATTTTTTGGGACGAACTTAATTGTGACATCCTATTAGCCAAAAGAGATTGGCCGCCCGAACACGTCCCTAAGCTCCCACATGGGGAAAATGCCATTTTACCTTGTTTCTCCGAACTTGTTCCAGCTGCTAAAAAGGAAGCCTACGCTGTCAGTTGGGCTCTAGCACAGGCACCTGCATTATATTGCAATCATGTAGGTTGGGACAGGGAGTCTCCGTGTCATATAATACCTATCAGGTCTACACCACAGCCTCAGCCGCAGTATCCAGTTAAACATGAGGCGAAAGCTCCAGTGAGGGAGATCCTCACTCAAATGGAATATCAGGGGTTAATTGAGTCCTGTGCCTCTGCAATGAATTACCCATTATTTCCAGTTGCAAAGCCAGACCATTCATATAGAATAGTCTTAGATTACAGACATTTAAACAGCCATACCCGTACATATGCTATACAAAATTCACATAGCACAGCACTAATAAATAACATAGTGCGCAAGAAATATAAAACGATATTGGATATATCCAACTGGTTCTTCTGACAGAATTTAGCGGAGGAAAATAGGGACTTGAGTGCATTCTCATTTGGCTCACAAAAACGGTTTTGCCGTTTACCCCAGGGCTAAAGGAATAGCCCAGGGCTGTTCTCAGCCCGAGTAACGTCAATATTATGATATTGATCCTGAGGCGTTATCCTATGTGGATGACATTTACCTCACAGACGATGACCTGAACATTCATCTTGTGAGAGTCGACTGCATAATTTTGGGGTTTGCAGAAGTCGTTATAAATTCAACTTTAAGGAAAGTAAGATTGCCTTTCTTAGTGTACTGTTCCTGGGATATGAACTATCGAACGAAGGAAAGAGCCTGGCCCCACACTTCCTAGAAAAATGTGCACAGCTGCACCCACCAAATGCGCTAAGGAAACTACAGTCTTTGCTTGGTTTCTTTAATTTTGGCAGAACTTACATTCCTGACTATGCACAACGCATTAATCCACTATATGACTTAATACATCCAGACTTTTCTAGCAGACACTGGACAATTGAACATGCACGTATCCTTAGGGATTTGCAACAGGACATGATAAAAGCCAAACACTTACACACCTGTGACAACAAGGGAAATTTGGTCATCAGAATAATTGCTGGTGCTCTTGGGTTCACGTATGTCACCTTCAATGAGGATGACACGATGCCCATAGCATATAAATCTCATCTATACTCGAATGCAGAGCAAGGCTTTGCGCCCATAGAAAAAATTCTAACTGCAGTTCAGATGGCTGTCATAAAAGAGAGACCACTTGCCCAGGGGAAATGCATCATTGTCGTTACCCCGGTGCCGGCACTAGAGGCCATCACCAAAGCGAGCGTTCCTAACGCGAAAGCACTACACCCACGCTGGATTCAGTGGGCAACTTCTCTGACAGCTACATATGAACAAGAGTGCCCCGCTCCACTACATCTTTTACCTTTAGACAACTACGATACTGTCATTCATATTGATGGTTCAGCCCAACCAGCTGTGGGTACCAAACATCAATACTCAGCCGCTTGCGCAGCCGTGAGTGGAGTGATGAAAGATGGAATTTTCCACCCTCACAATACCTACACGCAGACCCTCGGAGACTGCACAGCTCAGTTGGGTGAACTTAAAGCCCTTATTTTAGTGCTAGAAAAAACTGACCCATGAAGACTGACTTTAATAGTCTGTGATTCATATTACTGCGTTCAGTCTTACAATGATTATCTTAATCATTGGAAAATGAACGGGTTCAGAGATCCTAAAGGGAACACCATTGTGGGGGAGGGTGGTTGATCTTAAGGATAAGCTGCTGTGCGTCCAGGTGGTACCTACATTGGGCCACCAACGTGTAGGAGTACACGTTATCGGTAATACTTTGGCTGACGAAGCAGCCAAATCTGCAGTAGCTACGGCTTCTGTGGCTGCAGTGACGTTCCCATACGAGATTGGATAATGAAATAATGACTGCTGTGACAGCTTTGGCTGAAGGCAAGTCTCTCCCGAAAGGATGCCCTACGAAATATTCCTACCACATCAGTGCACAGAATGTTGCTTATGCAACACTTCCTGGGGTTGGTGATCGAGCAATCCCCAACTAAGACCAGAGATTAGATCTAGTGAAGGCAGCGCATGAGGGTGTCGCTTCTGCTCATTCTGGCATTTCAGCCACAGTAACACTCTTGCAGAAAAGATTCCGGTGGCCAGGTCTATACAAACAGACAAAGCAATATGTCCTTTGTTGTGACATCTGCCAACAAATAAAGGGCTCTAATATCAAAAGCCCACCACAGACATCCCTCGTAGTGTTCAGTAGGCCATTACAATGTGTGTACCTGGACCACTGCAGTCCACTCCGACCGCAGTGTAGAATCTACATTTTAGTTGCTGTAGATTCTTGTTCTAGATTCCTGTGGGTATGGCTGCAGTGGTCGACTGACGCTCAAACTGTTATCAAAGATTTGCTGATCTTTATCGGTACATATGCGGTTGCAGCATTCCACTCGGACCAGGGTCCTGCATTTGCCTCTAAGGCATTCAGGGACACCATGGGGACGATGGGTCTTGAACTCCATTACTCCTTACCATACCATCCCGAAGGAAATTTGGTCGTGGAGAGGTGGAACCATGATCTAAAGCAGTCCTTAACAGCTAGAGTATTAGGTTCTGGCTGCAGCTGGCTTCATCACCTATATGGGTTCTAGAGAGTACTGAATAATCTGCCAAGACGGTCCTTGGGGGATGAACTCCCTATGAGGTTCTCTTTGAGATACCTATGTATGTCCCAGATCTTGATGGTTCTGGTATGGTGGCAGCAGAAACACCTTTTGACATAAATGAACGTCTCACTGTCTTACAGGAGCTTCAACAATTTTTAGATGAAAAATCATCCACCAGTGCTGCCACCTTAGGAATGAGGGATATTCCAACTACTTCCACTGGCCGGATTCCTACAGTTGGGGATCTGGTTCATGAAAAGATTGCTGAAAAGAAGGAATTTGGTCCATCCTACAGAGCACCAGTCTCAGTCTTGGGAATACAAGGTACCAGAACTGTAATCTTACCACCATTGCCTGGTTCCCGAGGAAACAGATTTGTTTCAATTGACAATGTCAAACTCCACCATGTGGCCGATCCTGCACAGTAGACCCAGAGATCCCTTGGGTGGTTCCTGATCTCCTCTCACTACCCAACAGGACATTCCTCTTCAGAATAGAGTGACCAATACTACTATGGACTATATTTCAATGTTTAACAATGCCATTAGTTCCTCTTCGACCATGGGGAGGGCAGAGAATGAGCTCTTGCTGGTTCCAGTCAACACTTCCACAACAACATCTGGTCAGGAGTTGGCCGTCTTATACACCAATACAACACAGACTGATGGCACAATTTACTATGAGCCCCCACGAGAAGTCAACACATCTACTAGTACAGAACTTACTCCTGTTTTTGCAGAGACTGGCTCTGGCTACTTCATCGACATTGATGATTTTTCTTCAGACTCATCGACTCATACGATTGAAAATGATTCGAAGACACGCAAGCTATATCAATGGCTTAAAAAGAACTACTTGATATATCCATGGAACTATTTTTGGTTATGCTTGACATTCATTACCTTATCTTTTTGGATTGGTTTTGTGACTGTTTTTTTCTTGCTTATAAATGGTCATTATATCCCTGAACGTGCAATTATAAAACCAATATATGAAGTCTTGACCCCACATCATTCCTCACACAAGGTCCGCAGAGACCTGTCCCCGGTGAACATTTCGGCAGTACCCATTTCTGATGGGATTGTGTGGGACAAAGTTCCTTTTGAAGTATACGGGCCTACTGAGGTCATTCAAATTCCATATGTATTCAAAATATCCATGACAGAAGTCATCACACCAGGTGTTGTTTCTGAGGATTGGGATGTCCAGACAGATGATACTATGTTAACTGAAATGAAGGACTATTCAATATTTGAAAGTGATGATGTAAATGTAAATGCAATGAATTATGGGGAAATGTTCTGCTGCAACAATTGGGGACAATACTACCAGCACCGTGCAACTAGACATAGACCTGTACTTAATTGCACACAGTGGGAACATTGTTCAACGCCACCAGTGGGAACCCTAAAAATTATTTAGAAAAATTCACTTAATTCACTGGACGTGACACAAGAAACTCCACGTCATATTTTTTTTAATTGCCTCGTTCAAAAATTAGGAAACTTTTGCTAACTGATATAAAACTGATATATTCAGATGCCTTTGTTTACCGTCTTACCATTGAAGGTTACGATCACTTGAAGAACAGTATTGATTTAAAGAGTGTTCAGGGGACACAGGATTGGCAAATACAGGGTAAGGAGGCCTTGTTTAGGGCATGCCTGATTCCTTAACAAATTATGTTTTTTAAATGACATTGTTCAATAGACGTTCTGCCTCGGGTTAGCAAAAATAAAAGAAATGAACAGGCCCAGTATCCCCACACCGGCTAAATGTAATGGTTGGCAATTCTTTTTAAATAACACTGAAGAAGAGCTAGATGGAAAAGTTCAGGCTGCTACCTATAATTCTTCACTTTATAGTCCCGGCGGGTGGTTAGTTTGGCCAATAGACACCAATGGATGTCAGGCTCGTTTTTTAAATTCCTCAGGGGTTTTAAGATTAGCCGGCCAGATCCTCGCTTCATCTCAGGTCAACACACGGTGATAGTCACTACGCACAGTGTGGGTAAACTGTGTCAACAATGGGTACAGTATAACACGTTAGCCGCAGTTAAAGAACACCTGAATACACTTTCTGAAAATATAGACTTGCAGGACTTCCTGTTAGGCCCTAGGAAACCGCGTTCTAAAAGATTTGTATATGCAGTGTATAATGAGATATGGAAACTTTCTCAGATAGAAGCCGCTGCACGTTTAAGGCAGATAGATAAGGAAAACATAGAAAGAACTTTGGCGGTTGTTGATAAAGGTATGAACACCCTGTCCAACAGAATTTATTCGCTCACAAATATAGTGTCATCTACGATTGATATTATTCAGTCAGACATATCCCGTTTATACCATGGACAAAGTCAGCTTTGTTCTATTATGCAGCTTGGTTGGACGTTACAAACATTGAAAAATGGCCGTGTTCCATGGAGATACATTAACTGTAGTGAACTGTTCGCTGCTTTTAATCTCTCCGAGAAACAACAAACAACGGCTAAAAGGGAAGCGAGTTTCATCATGCTTCATATAGAAAAGTTGAAAAAGTTGCTTTTTATGATTGCAGAGAGTGCTTCAACTGTCTGGCTCATACATGGCATTATTAATCTGCCCATGTCCACCTTTCATTTTTCGAAGTGCTTGAAACATCTTGCCGTGGGCAGGTATAAGCGTTTTGGGTGATAGCTATATTAAGGAAGAGTGGGAGTTGCATTTTGATTATAAATGTCTGAATGGCGAAAAAGAAGTCTTTCTTAGCGGAAGCGACTGTGAGACTATTGTTAATCATTCTATGATCTGCAAGCAGGTGTCCCTTCACGGCCACTGCAATGCGGGGGTCGCGAACTTGGCCTGTTTTCTGAAGGGTACTCCCGTCTCTTTGATTCGACCAGCATTTCATGTACTTTCCAATGGCAGTTACGTGGTGCTGAGCGATCAAAGCTGTTGCGGTATGCGACCGGGCATTGCCTACACAATTTCAGTCTCTAAGGTAGTTACGTGTTGTGGACATGTTTTATTTCCCCCCACACAAGAGATAAAGGAATTATGACAAGCTGAACAGACTAAAGGCGCTACTGTTTCAAAAACAGGTCACGTTGACACCCTCTAGAGAGACGTATGCGCTACATATTGCGAGATCATCAGCCGAGATACAACCCCTATTAAATACCAACTTCCCCAAGCACTTTGGTGAGCTGGTATCCAGAATATTCAATGCCTTAAGCACTACTGCGATTGTCCACTTCTTTAAGGCTGTCGGGTCTGGATTTGTGTCCGTCTTCTGGGCTATCTTCAGGGTCATCCCGTCAGCCATCCATTCACTCTTTTCAAGTGTGTTTGGTGGCTTTCCTATAATTTTGGCATTATTTGGCGGAATACTACTGCTGTTTTTTCTGATTCGCAGTGGTTGTCTCTTTACAGCTACACGGAGCGATGGAGCCACTGCCACCAGCACAACTGTGTCGTGAACGCATGGTTCAGATCTTCGATGCTTCCTTGCTGGAGGAACTAGAGTGGAATTGGTCATTGCCATTTCGACCACTTCTCTGGTGCATGCAGCCGGTCTTTCAATGCGTATGGTGCTTTTTCGAACATTTGCCAACTGTGTGCCAGCATCTCCTGTGGACCCAGAACTGCTGATGTCCCCGATGAGGGTTCATACACGGTTGTGCCCCATGAGACTAAGGCTGATCTGCGAGGCCACTTACGAACACTCAGAGTTGGTTCTACCATTTATGGACAATGGCACTGACACAGATGGACCCGCACATGAGACTATTGCACACTTTTGCTCCGTGAATCCATCCGCCCAAGTGATCGATCTCACATCAGACGATTTGGCCTAATTTTTTGATAACTTTTTGCAAGGTGACTTCGGGGCAAGTCTTCAAGATCATGACTATAGTTCTACGCCACAATGATTTACTTTGGCCTGCTGTGCTTGTCATGGTTGACTTTAAGTCTCTTTAGTATGTTTTAAACATTCCATTTTTAATCATGACCCTCGTCTTTACAATTCTATCTCTTGTACTGTTCATTATCTTAATCATTGTAGCTAATACAATTTACTGCATTGTATTAAATAAAAACTATTGAAACATTACTGCATCTTCGTTATTGCCTGTGTTTGGTTGAGACGTAATATATCTGTGAGAAAGGGGTCATCTCCATTTAACCACGACACTCCCTGAGATGTCATACTTCTGAGTCAATGCGTAAAGGCTGCCACAAATCACCTTTAACTGTTTGGGTTGTTGGTGAGGTACTGCTAGTGAGCCGAAAGGGTTGGGGCTACAGTTGCAACTTGTTGTAGGATACACACCTAAGTACTTTCGTCCTAAAACCAGCAGTCTTGCCCAGAGCAAGAGTCCAAACTACGTCAGTATCTGCAGCAATGTCTCATCAGGTGTAATTTGTAACCCAATGTTAAAAGACCTCAATAAATAAGGTTACCACAGGGAAGTATGCATATCCAAATTAATGTTTGTATTATTAATATTATGACAGCAATAAAAACCATAAACACCAACCACAGTTCTTATAGCCAAAATGTGCAAGTGAACACAAGGTGCTTGTGAACAGCGAAAGTGAAACACAAAAAAATATATATATATATATATATATGTATATATATATATATATATACACACACACAAAACAGTAGATGGGCTAATGTTGTTAGATACAATTTAATTATATGTGGAAGAGAATGACTTAATGAATGATTCACACATTCTTAACCAACAACAAAAGCCCCATTTTGCTGTGTCAATAGTTGAAATTTTGACCCTTATTTAATTAAGGATCATTATCAGGACAAATAGGAGCCAATGTATTGCTGAAAAAAACAGAGACAGGGTCCATTAGAAAAAAGTAGATGGAGGAAAGTGCCTCAGAAAAAGATGTCCCATTTGTACACCAACCTGACGTACCATCCGATAAGCAAAAGGAATATGAAGTCTAAAGAATGGGCGACACCACAGGTGATGGCGGCGTGCACATGGGAAATAAAATCCTATTAATCTGAAAAGGGAACAAACACTCATTAATGTCCACTAACAGCTCTATTGTATACAAAATGAAAAAAGAGACACTTATTGTAAATCTGACTAGAGGCAAAATTGGCAAGCGAGTCAACCAAAAATGGGGCACAAAACCATGATCGATCAAAATCCCCAGGCACTTACCCAAGAATGAACCACCAATTCGATTAGAAACACTTATAACATTCCTGACCATAGTCTATCAAGAGTACCTTAAACTCTTTCTGAGATAGTGTGTAGTACTCATATTTCAGGCAACCTCTGTCCTCTGTTTGGCCACAGGTCACCAGACAAGACTCTCTTTACTGTGGCATTAGGCCCTTCGCCAGGATCTTGGTTTTGTGCAGTCAACACTTTATGATGAGACCCTTTTGTTCCGACATCAACTGTTGACTCATTCAGACCCACCTCAGGGCCAAACAATAATAAATAACTTAGACAAAAAATAACTTAGAACATCTGTAATCCATACATCACAAGGAGGGCCCTTGAGATCTTCCATCACTACTTTTTGGGAAATTGTTGCACCTTGCACAAAATGCAATAGGTAAATTAAAAAGAGCCTTGGAAGCTGCACACATGAATGCACCTTCAAAAAGATGCAGTCTCTTTTTCTTTATAGCTACTGATCTGATTTGGATCAGTAACTAAGAAGAAAAAATGTTCAACAATGTTTCTTTTTTAAAACAGGGGGAGCAACACGGGGGAAGAAGCAATGATGGGGCAGAAGCAACAGGGGTGGAAGCTATACCGGGCGCCGATGGGGATGGTAGCAAAAGTGGATGGATAAAGCAACATGTGATGGTGGGGTCATGGAAGAAATGTGAAGAGTGTGGGTGTTATGGAAACAACACAGAGGGCACAGGTGTTGGGCAGAAGCAACAAAGAGAGCATGGGTGAGAGAAAAGCGAACAGGTGAGAGACAGCAATGTGGAGCTGACAGGGAGAGACATATGTAGCATGGCGAAAAGGGGAGAGAAGTACACAACGGAGACAGCTGGAAAATGCATGCAGTCTTGTGGAGTGCTTAAATAAAAACAAAAAAGTAGTATTTAGAAAGCGAGCAGTGGAAGGATACGAGTAATGCATCCATGCTCCAGGGATGGGAGGAATGTAATAAGAGAAAGGAAAGCACATGCAACCTGACAAATACGAAGCAAGCAAATGAAAGTGACAATAAAGCCAACCAATGGTAAGAAATAAGCAGGCTCTAAGTCCCCTGAAAGCTAACAATATGTCTTACAATAGACTGTATGCTCTGTCTAGTGGGTGAGGCGTAAAAACAAAAGATAGACCGGCTCTGCTTAAAATGACCTCAGTGTCCTCACTGTATCTAAAACAAACTGCAAACACCAAAGAGTCAGGCGTTTCTCATGGACTTGCCTGCATCTTTGGAAAAACTTACCCCAAAACAACCTCTTTCCCTTAAGGGAGAAATAAGCTGAGCAAAACCTGCGTATTCCTAGTCATGTGACTACTGCTTACTCTCTAAAAAGTATCAGAAACCTCTCTCTCTCTCGCAAGTGCTTAGAAGTCCAGTTGTGCAATGCTTGTTATCCACGATGTATAAATACATTGTTTTCTATACAATTCACAAATACACAGAGAAGGTTTTACCTGAATTGGTCACAAACCACCCCTAGTGATAACTCCATACAGTGAAACTAAATATAGCAGTGCCCGTGCTCCGCAGTTCCGTAGTCTGCTTTATTTTTGACTTGATGGCGTGTGGTTATTACCAAGTATGGAGAACGTATGTTCTTGCTCGTTCCTTTGCCTCTGTGAACAAGCTGTTCGTGGCCGTGGGCCCAGAAACAAATCCCATACTGAACCCAGAGCACAAACGTCTCAGAAAACCTTTTTAATCCCAATTATGAACGCTGGTTGTCTGAGGCAATAACATTCATGCAGTGCTTAGAACATTTTGAAATACTTTAAAAGCTATGCAGGGGTCTGGTGTCCCTCGAGAATGAGGTCAGCTATGCTGATGGGAACTCAGTACGGCATGCTGTCCGGGCATTAGTGCAAATTATGATTCAAAATTCCATTCACAATAAACATTTAAAGGGACTTAGCCAGACAGTTTTCTGGCTTGTATGTTTTGAGAGTACCTGGTATCACTTACCTTCCACTTGTTCTCAGAGAGATCAGAGGTGCTCGGATTTCTCGCCGTTGTCTATTTCCATTTATGTGAGTGTCTCTAATGATCCAATAATGGGTTCAACCACGTCAGAAGAGCTTAAGGAGTGGATGGTTGGATCAAATTTGCAAGCTCCTACATTACAAAGCAGTGAACTGATGTCAAGGTGTCTCATTGAGGTAAAACCCTTTGTAACAGAACTGATACGACCAGTAGGGCAAGGGTTTGAAACCTGGCAAGATCACCTCATCATTTTATTTATCAAGACTGGTGAACTGAGCACCATTAAAATAGGAAATAGTAGTGAGAGAGCGTAGCTTATATAATCTATATTAACATAAATGTTTATGAATTAATGTGTGATAATGTCGCATAGTAATAGTAATCCTGCTTAAACGTGCACCTGAAATGTGACCACAGGGAGTGGCCGCCAATGTATACATAGACTAATAATGATGACTAAAATGTTTTATGTATTATTATATTGATCAAGTTTATACTAATTAGCAATAATTGTGTTATTGAATTTGTGCTGAAATCCTTGTAGGCCTTAAGTTAGCGTGAGCGGAAGCTTAGCTGCTTGACTATCATATTAAATGAATTTTTCCTATCTTGCAGTGTGCTGACTCACAAAAGGACACGACCTTTGTTTTTCTCCAAACTAGAAGAGGATGTAACAATGCTAGATCCGTTCCCATGAATTTTGCATTGCTTAAAGAATGATGTTAAAACAAAATGAAACAGTGTAGATTAATGTAATGTACAAGGTCATTCAAACCGGTGAAGACAATGGAGCTACTGACCAAAAGATGTGCAAAGAATTACAGAAAGATGAAATCATACCGGACGTGCCACCTCTGAAGACATCGAATAGGAAAACCAATCAGAGACTTGTAAAATAATATGGGGTGAAAGAGTAGGTGACCTGGGGCCAGATGTAGGAAAGAAGCAAATTGCGACTTGCAATTTGCGAGTCCTTGCTACTCGCAAATTGCAAGTCGCAATTTGCTATGCAGAAAGGTGTCTCAGACACCTTCTGCGAGTCGCTATGGGGTCGCAAAGACCCACCTCATTAATATTAATGAGGTGGTTCGCAATTTGCGACCTCGTAGCGTCTCAGGGCACTCACGGGGATGGAGGCCTGCTAGGAAGAGCAGACCTCCATGTCCGTGACTGCTGTTCAATAAAGCAGTTTTTTGTTTTCAAGTGTAGCCCGTTTTCCTTAAAGGAAAACAAGCTGCACTTAGAAAAAAAAAACGAAACCTTTGGTTTCGGATTTTTTCAGGGCAGGTAGTGGTCCCTTGGACCACTGCCTGCTCTGAAAAAATAATTTTGTGTCCAGTCACAAAGGGGAAGGGGTCCCATTGGGACCCCTTCCCGTTTGCGAGTGGGTTACCATCCACTTCAAGTGGATGGTAACTGTGACTCCATTTGCGACCGCGTACGCGGTCGCAAATGGAATTGCATACCACTGCGACTCGCAAATAGGAAGGGAACACCCCTTCCTATTTGCGAGTCGGAAATGCATTTTGCGAGTCGGTTCCGACTCGCAAAATGCATTTCTACATAGCAAACACGCATTTGCGAGTCGCAAACTGCAATTTTCGCCGTTTGCGAGTCGCAAAGTGTTTGCTACATCTGGCCCTTAATGTGTTTTCTGATAGGTTAAAGATAGTGGGGTATAACAAATGTCCAATAAAATTTTTGGGGAATGTACCACGAAAAAGGGATAAAAACCCATGACACAGGGAGCCATTTAGAATTAGGTAGGGAATGCTATTGATTTTATCCAGAAACTTTGTCACTCTGTTTGGTGACTTACTTGGTTTTACTTAAACCATCCTTTTCCCTTAGATTGCTCATTTACACTTTACCTCCTTATGAGGGAAGTGCGCCTTTTTGCCGCGGAGCTGAGTTTTGACAGATGGCGATTTGACTGATGTCCTGAATACAAAGACTGAACCTGTGTGCTGGCTTAATCTTTGGAGGGTAATTATAACAATGCATATGTGATTTGTCTGTTTGCTTTTCCTTTCTAGGTACCAACTGCTTACTTTTGACAGAGACCATAGTTAGATGTTTTCCAAATTGGTGTTCTAAATCGTTTTGCATGAAGCCCAATATGCTGACGCTAATCAGTGGTTAGGACAGGTGTTCACTAAACTGACGCAAATAGACAAACAACCAAATCTATGCTTTGTTGAACTGACGCGTTATTGACACTCTGCTAAATTGATCTATGTTCATGCCGTGTTATGTTCTGATGTTTGTGATTCTCGCTTTAATGAAATCTTACCAAAGTTGCCATATCGTGACTATGCTATAATGTTTCTTGGTTTTGAGATTGACGCACCTGCTTTTAGATTTGTAAACAATGGGGAATAAAACTCATAGAATTCTACTAAACTGGTGTGGTTATTCATGACTAAAAGGTCATGGTAGTGTTTTGAATTGATTAATGACTTTGACTAAAGTGAAATGTATTGTTGTGATAAATATTGATGACATCATAGACGAATTGATTGACATATTGATTAGCTATCTCGTCCTAAGGTGTCTCTCAACTGGGTCAAAAGATTCATTGGCCTAAAACGAGTCCTGATGTGTAATAAATTATCATAAAGGGACGTGTTATCAGTTCTGGTAGCAGAGCGACGGTTTGGCCCCTTGGGGCCCTAGGACGGAGAATTATTGTTTAAATTGTTTTCCTGAGATATTGCACATTGGAGGTATGATGTGTTTCTAAATTCACCGTGACTTTCCCGGGATCTCGGAGCCTGCCTAAGTGAGTTGGGGATGTTCTCGGCGTCATAGCATGCGTGGTATAGAATTTGCGCTTGCTCAGCTTATGCATTCTGCAGGTGATTTGTGAAGTTTGTGTGTATTTAGGCCAGGTAATGCTGTTTTAGTAGGGGTGGGCGTCCTGCACAGTATGAGAGTAGGGAAGTCGGCGTACTTCATATGAGTGTGGGGCTTTGTGCTCAAAATTATCCATGTGGTTGGTTGTTCATGTACGGACCCGTCGTAGTCTAAGACTCCGGAGTATATTGACAAGTGTAGGAGACACTTGGGTTTATGTTGTAATTTGTGTGGTATATTTAGGTCAATCGGGCGTGGTTGACAAGTCGAGTTTGAGTAGGGTGCGGGAACTGAGAAGGAGAGAGTAGCGGCCGAGGCTTCAAGTGAAATCTCTGTAAAGTTCTGAAGCGAATGTGTTCCCTTTCCTGTAGTAAACCGGCAAATTTGTGTTGTTGTTGTTGTTAAGGTGCTCGCAGGAATTTTGCATTAGTTTGGTGTGAATCCAGTGAGGGGCGGACGAGCTGCAAGACTTTGTCAGCTGCAGTGTGTGAGTGTGACGTCAGTGGTGCCACGCTGAGATAGGTCAGTTGTCGAGAGGGGTCGCGCACGGATTGGCTGCCGTTCGTTAGAGGCAATAGGTTGAGAAAGGTTGGTGAAGAGTGTCCTGGGAATTAAAGTCACTTTCTGATTAAATACCACAAAAGAAAAGACGCAAAGATTAATTTTATTAAAGCTTTTAGGAGCGCTCTGAAAGGAGATGCATACATTATGGCGAGTGAAGGGGAGCCTACACCGCCTGAAGGTACTCCAGCTTATATAGTCATGGAGGAAAAAGGTATCGTGCCTTGTTTATCGATGAAACAGTGGCACAAATTGACGGAAAAAGAGGGATGTTTAGCATTTCCGAAACACGGGACGTTCAATACGAGACTTCTAGAGAATTTAAGGTGGATGTTAAGTGTACAGAAGCCACCTCCGAGGCCAGCTCATTATGAGGCTTTAGCAATTTGGGATTTAATGGCTAATAAACAGAGACAAGAAAAAATTCAAAGGAGAATAAAAAGGGCAGAAAAGACTTTAGCTGAGGCTAGATGGGACAACGAGAGTAAAATGGGGAGACGGGGAATAGTTGATGGACTAAAATTGTTCCCAGCAAGAACACAGGGAGATGAGACGCAGGGGAAGAAAGCCACATGTAAAACAGACAAGGACTCTAGTAAGCCTAAAGAAACTAAGAGATCTTGGGAAGAAGAAGATGATTCAGATAATGAAGAATTTCTAAATCAGTTATTACATGATCGCCCACCACCTTATGCGGTAAGCGACAATGTCCCGAGCACTAGTGCGGGTCGTGGGAACCAGACGCAGGAGAAGGGAGTTACTGACACAGCACAGACTAGTGATACGGGTTCGATACAGAATGGTGTCAGTGTACCCACTGCACCAGACATGCAGATACAGTTGCAACCTCCACCCCAGATACAGAGAATCTATCCAAACGTCCCAGTACTAGAGACTACTACAAATCTGATAGTACCGCCGGACCCGATATATACAAAATCGAGGTTAGTGCAGATTGAGCCAACTCCACAGTTGCTGCCCCAGCCGCTGCCACAACTAATACCAGGGTATAATCCAGCAGCAGGACCTCCATTAATACCTGCCCCGGCTTCAGAGAATCAAACTTTTGAGGTCGCAGCTCCACGGGGTTTGGGACCAGGTCAGACACCTGCAGCCATATCATTGCCAATTACTGTTGGTCCACCGGTGCCATTGTATGCACAAGGTAAGCCTGGCATGTGTGATCAGGGAGTAATGACACAAGATGTAATAAGAGGAGGGTCCATAGGAACTCCCCAGTTAATGGCCCCAGGAGAGCAAGCGGTCGAAAGACCGAGGTCCTTGTTAGACCTTAACTCGGTTGAAGCACCGTTGGAGGCAATGAGACAGGCAGGGCTAGGTGTGCTAACCCGACAGACAATAAGTACGAATGCTTCACAGTCACCAATGATGCATGCAGGGAATATTTCACTGCAAGGTTTTACAGTGCAACAAGTGAATGAGTGGTTAGAAAAAACTTACGCTCCAAAGGCCGCAGCAACTGTAGAAAAGTTAGAAAGGGCTGAGAAAGATGAGTACCTGAACTTTGTGAGACTGGGCGTGAAAGCTGCTGAATTAGTGGAAGGAACGATGGGGGTGAGCAGATTAGAATCATATACAGAAGCAGAATTGAGATATTTGTGCCCTAAGATCACTAAAGAAGTAGGTAAGGTACATCAGAGGTTAGCAAACCTGGCAGACAAATACGATTTTGACATTGAAAATACTAAACATTTGAAAAGAAGTTACAGGTTAGACTTTGATTCAAAAGACTTCGAGCAGATGAGGTCTGCCGGAATGAAAGCGCATTTAAAGGAAATACTGCAAAGTGCTCAGATCTGGGGAGCCTTAGAAAGGTGGGAAGGCAGATGGGCCAAGAAAAGAGATAAGGTGAAGAGTGACAGTCTGGGGTCAAGTAAAGCTAAAACTTCACCAGATACGGAATCAGTAAAGATGTTACCCATGAGAGAAACAGCTGGTGGGGTTCTAATCCATGTACTGTGGTCCAGGGGAGACATCCTATCTTTCACAAATGATTATCCCAGGTTGAGGGATAAACGGATAGAGTGGTTTCAACAGATGGATAGGTTTGTGAAGCTTGCAAAGTGTCTCTGAGAAGACTTGAATACCTTGTTTGAGATCATTGTCTCGCCCGACTCATGGCTTGAGTGCAAAAGAGGGGTAGACTGGCCAACACAGGAGCCGGCAAGGGATAAGGTGACTGGAGCACCATCTGAGGAGGTAATGAAGTATTATCACAAAGTGATTGAGTTTTTGAAGCAGAAAGTGTCGCCGAAAGTGACTGATTGGCAGAAAATCGACCGGACCTCACAGGAGGTTAAAGAATCAATACATGCTTACTATGAGAGATTGTTAAAGGCATTCAAACATTACAGTGGTACTGAGACTATTAACCCAAAAGACATGAACCATCTTGTGTTCAGATTTGTTGAAGGGCTGAGACCAGAGGTTAGCCAGATGATTAAAAATCATTTGATCTGTTTGCAAGCGAAGTCGATTGTTGAGGTGTTGCAGTATGCGAAATACTGCAGTGACGAGATCGAGCTGAAGCAGAAAAAGTTGAAGGAGAAAGTGATGGTGATGCAGATAAGGGCTGCGCAGGCAGGAATGCAGGGAAATGGAATCCAGCAGATGATACAGCAGCAACCGCAAGGGAATGGTGTGTTTCAGGCACAACTGAGAGGCCGAGGTCGAGGTTTTGTGAATCGCGGTCCAGATTTGAATACTGTTGTAGTTCAAAATTATGTACAAGGGATGAAAAAGATGTCACCATGTCACGCGTGCGGGGGCGTGGGGCATTGGAAGCGGGAATGCCCAAATGTGGTGCAGGATGGTTTCATTCAACAAAGCACTAATGTCGGTACATTGCAAAATGTGAGAGGTCCAAAATTGAGAAAACAAAATCCGAACTTCCAAAATAGCCTGGTTCAGATGCAAGGGCTACAGCCCATGCAGCAAATGCAAATGCCGCGTGTTCAGCCAGCGCAAATGCAGCAAGTACAACAGCAGGTTCCTATGGTACCTAGACAGCAAATGTAATTACCATTAGCTCCAATGGGACAGCAACAGGTGATGCTTCCTCAGCAGGTCACAGGTCAAGTGATGAGCCAAAATAATACAGTGGAGCAATTCCCATTGCGTGGTGAAGATGGAATGAATGAGGAATGGTCGGATGACAGTTCAAACAGTGAAGAGTGCAGGCTTGCAGCGTCCCTAGAAGTAGATCAGAGGGGACCCTATGTAGAGGGAAAGTGATGGGTCACAAGGTTTCATTTTTGGTTGATACTGGAGCTACACGTTCTACAGTCAGAAGTGCAAAGGTTCCAAAATTACCACTTTCAGGGCATACCATAAGAGTGGTCGGAGTAGCAAACCAGAACTTGACAAATCCGATTACAGATCCGGTGCAAGTTGAGATTGGCAACTTTCAGGGACTGCATAAGTTTGTAGTCTGCGATTCAAGTCCTGTGTCCCTACTGGGAAGAGACTTACTGTGCAAAACGAAATGTTCAATTCAATGATGGAATTGAGGTGCAGACAAACAGTGATGATGAAGGGGATGATGGTCAGTTCTCTGAGTTAGAGACAGAAACTGTGAGTGAAGATTACCCTTTGATAACATTATTCCCGATGCTTACAGTGACTGACTTACCAGCCGAGTTACAGGGAACGGTGACGGAGAAAGTGTGGGATTTGACAGGAAAGGAAGTGGGACTGATAAAAGGAGTGGAACCAGTTAAAGTACAAGTGAAGCCAAAAAGCGGTGTTTCCCCAGGTGCCGCAGTACCACATGGCACAAGATGTCCTGATTCAGGTGTCGCAAATAATTGACGATTTCGTAAAACAAGAGGTCCTAAAGGAGGTATTGAGCAGCCCATGTAATTCACCGATTATGGGTCTGAAAAAGCCTTGTGGGAAGGTTTCGAATTGTGCAGGATTTGAGAAAAATATACAAGATTGTGGTGAAGTGTTGCTCCATAGTGCCAATCCCAGCAGTGATCATGTTTCAGGTTCCGTGTGATGCTGAATGGTTCACTGTTGTAGACTTGTCACAAACTTTCTTTTCGGTGCCTCTTCATGAGGACAGACAGTTTTTATTCGGTTTCAAATTCCTGGACAAGGTGTACAGTTGGTGCAGAATTCCTCAAGGGTTTTCTGAGTCACCGTCCATCTTCAATCAGATATTGAAAAAGGACTTAGAATCCTTAGTACTGCCTTTCATTTCGACTCTAGTGCAGTACATTGACGACTTGCTGATTGCGTCCAGGAAAAAAGATGACTGTAGGTATGACACAATTGCCTTACTGAATCACTTAGGAAAGAACGGACATAAAGGGGCATATTTATACTCCGTTTGTGGCAAATTTGCGTCGTTTTTTTCGACGCAAATTCGGCGCAAAACTAACGCCATATTTATACTTTGGCGTTAGACGCGTCTAGCGCCAAACTATGAGTAAAGAACGTCATTTTTTTGCGTGAACGGCTTCCTTGCGTTAATGAGATGCAAGGTAGGCGTTCCCGTCCAAAAAAATGACTGCGCCACAAATGCGTCGTATTTATACTCCCGGGCAAAAATCACGCCCGGGAGTGGGCGGGCCAAAAAACCCCGCATTTGCGCCTCTTTTTAACGCCTGGGTCAGGGCAGGCGTTAAGGGACCTGTGGGCTCAAAATGAGCCCACAGCTGCCCTCCCATGCCCCCAGGGACCCCCCCTGCCACCCTTGCCCACCCCAGGAGGACACCCAAGGATGGAGGGACCCACCCCAGGGACATTCAGGTAAGTCCAGGTAAGTATATTTTTTATTTTTTTTATATATTTTTTTTGGCATAGGGGGGCCTGATTTGTGCCCCCCTACATGCCTTAATGCCCAATGACCATGCCCAGGGGACATAAGTCCCCTGGGCATGGCCATTGGGCAAGGGGGCATGACTCCTGTCTTTACTAAGACAGGAGTCATGTAAATGGTGTCTGGGCGTCGTTAAAAATGGCGCAAATCGGGTGGAGGCGATTTTTAGCGTCAACCTGACTTGCACCATTTTTAAGACGCCCTAACGCCATTTTTCCCTACGCCGGCGCTGCCTGGTGTACGTGGTTTTTTTCCACGCACACCAGGCAGCGCCGGTCTGCTTGCGCCGGCTAACGCCATTCAATAAATACGGCGCCCGCATGGCGCTTCAGAATGGCGTTAGCCGGCGCAAACATTTTTGACGCTAAACTGCGTTAGCGCAGTTTAGCGTCAAAAAGTATAAATACGGGCCAAAGTGTCGCCAAAGAAGCTGCAGTACCTTCAGAAAGAGGTAAAGTACTTAGGACACTTGATTGAGAAAGGATCCAGGAGAATATCAAAGGAAAGGGTGACAGCTATTTTGCAGATCAACCCCCCGACAACAAAGAGAGACGTCAGGATTTTTTGGGGAATGGTGGGCTACTGTCGCCAGTGGATACCCAACTTTTCGATTATCTCAAAACCGTTGATAAAGCTGACAGGCAAAGAGACTAAGAATAAACCGTATACCATAACCTCATCCAAGGAAGAGCTTGAGTCATTAATGGAATTGAGAGAGTGCATGTGCAGGGCACCAGCTTTGGGTATGCCTGATTACATGAAACCTTTTCTACTGTTTTGTCATGAACGTGATGCTTGTTCTTTGTCTGTCTTGACACAGGTCCATGGAGGTGCAAACTACCCTATAGCATATTTTTCAGCTACCTTGGACCCCATCGCAGCAGCCTTACCGGGTTGTTTGCGGGCAGTTGCAGCAGTTGGTCAAAGCCTCACACAGTGTGAAGGCATAGTAATGGGACATCCTTTGACAGTAATGGTTCCACATTCAGTTGAAATTCTGTTGACTCTAACTAAAACCCAGCACATGACAAATGCCCGACTTACCCAATATGAGACAATCATTTTGGGGTCGCCTAATGTCTCACTGAAGCGATGTACTGTATTGAACCCAGCAACTCTACTTCCTGTTGAAAGTACCAAGATTAATAATGAAGAGGAAGTGGAGCATGATTGTCTTGAGGTAACAGAACTATGTACCAAGCCCCGGCCTGACATTCAAGATACGCAGTTAAAGGAAAATGACTGCATTATGTTTGTTGATGGATCCTGTTTGAGAGACTCAGTCGGAATGCGGAGAGCTGGTTACGCTGTGTGTACCATAGCTGGTATCATTGAAGCTTCCTGGATCGAGAGAGTGTATTCCGCAGAAGTGGCAGAGCTAATTGCCCTTACTAAGGCATGCCACGCAGCTGAAAATCTGAGAGTCACTATCTATAGTGACAGCAGATATGGATTTGGAATTGCACATGATTTTGGCCAATTGTGGTCACATAGAGGTTTCATGACCTCTTCTGGCTCTCCTGTGAAAGATGATGAACAAATTAAGGATTTGTTACATGCGATTCAGTTACCTCTTGAAATTGCCGTGGTGAAATACAATGCTCATGTTAAGTCACAAGACTTTGTGTCCATGGGAAACGGCTATGCAGATCAAGTCGCAAGGTTTGCGCATTGAACTGTATATCATTCAAGGATCAGTGGGAATTGTTACCGCAAACTGAAAATTACACATGCTTGAACTTTGCATTAAGGGTAGTTGATACACTAGATGAGCTAAAACACTACAGGGTCGTGCTAGCAGAGAGGAGAAATGCTCCTGGCAGAGAATGCAAGGTGTACAAAGAGCTGATGACTTATGGGTTTCAGAGGAGGGGAAACTGGTTTTGCCATACAGCCTTCTGTCACAATTTGCAAGGCTTTATCATGGGCAGGCACATCTTGGGAGAGATGCAATGATCAGGTCATTCAAGATTGACTGGTTTAACCCGAAATTCAGACAAGCCGCAGAGTTTACTTGTCACAGGTGCATCATATGTCAACAGATGATTGCCGGAAAAGGGACTGTGGTAACTTTGAGCCACATAGGGAGAGCTGGGGGTCCATTTAGCAAGATGCAAATGGATTTCATTGAGATTCCTGTTTGTGGAGGATTGAAGTACGTGTTGCTGATTGTATGTGTTTTCAGTCACTGGATTGAAGCTTACCCCACACGTAGAAATGACAGTCTCACAGTTGCAAAGCTGCTGCTTAGAGAACTAATACCCAGGTTCGTTTTTCCGGTCTCTTTAGAATCAGACAGGGGCGACAATGAGGTGATTAAGCTCTTGTGTGCTGCGTTAGACATTGAACAGAAGCTGCATTGTAGCTACCGCCCAGAAGCATCAGGACTAGTAGAACAAATTAATGGTACCTTGAAGTCGGGAATGGCAAAGATGTGCGCAGCTACCAATATGAAATGGCCAGATACATTGCCCTTAGTGCTGATGTCGATGAGGAACACCCCTGATAAGAAGACAGGACTATCACCTCATGAGATCCTTATGGGTAGAGCTATGAGGCTGCACGCAGTGCCTGCAAATGCTCTTGTGAATGTCACGGATGATATGGTGTTGGACTACTGCAAAGGTTTGGCTGAAGTGGTTTGCTCTTTTTCTCACCAGGTGGAAGCCAACACATTGCCACTGATCAGTGATCCAGGTCACACCCTGCAAGCCGGTGACTGGGTGGTTGCCAAGAAGCACGTGAGAAAGTTGTGTTTGGAGCTGCGCTGGAAGGGGCCATATCAAGTAATACTGACAACAACCACTGCTGTGAAATGTGCAGGCGTTCCAAATTGGATACATGCCAGTCACGCAAAGAAGGTAACGTGTCCAACTGATGAGGAACTTGAAGTATCTGACTCAGTAAGTCCAGAGATGGAAGTCTCGGAGCCTGAAAATAGCCGTGGGGGAACTGAGACTGTAGGAGAGCCCACTGAGAACAGCCTAGTCCCTCAAACAGTAAAGAGAGTTCAAGAGAGGTGACAGTGTGCCTATCTCAGTAGAGGCAGCAGGAGAACTAAATCAAGGAGAGGTTCTCCCAGAAGTAGACGGATACGGGCTAGAGCTTGAACCTGCCACAGATCCAGAAGAAGAAGAAGGGGAAATAGTAGAGAGAGATCAAAGCACTCCGGCATCCCCTGAGCCAGTTGCTGGTCCATCAAGAGAAAACACCATAGCACAAGAGGAGAGTGCTGTTCAGCATCCTGAAAGAACAAACAGGAAGAAGACGCATAAGAGAGATAACTGGCCAGAAAAACAGGCTGTGAAAGAAAGGGTCGTACCAGGTGAAACAATAATAGAAGAAACAGGTACATCCCGAATAGAGGATCTAAGTGAAGGAGAATTGCAAGGTGAACGCAGATTGAAAAGGAAGAGAACCGCAAATAGAAGGTACGCAGGTCCTGAATGGGCATATGCAACAACATCTGAATGGCAACAAGAATTCTTAGCATTCTGTTTTGATCGAGAAGTACCAGGCCAATACTACGGTACCTGAAATCAATTAATGAAAGAGACTTTGTTAGAACTAAAATTTGAAATTAAAAGCTGAAAAGCTGAAAAGGAGACGTATAAACTACCGGATGTGACACTGATAACCTGAATTGACTTTGAAAACCTGATTATGACAAGCTGCTAACCTGACTTGACAAAAGGGTCCTGGAGTGAGTGAAACGCTGTAACTACACGCAGAGAGAGAGAGACTTTTGCATCAAGAAAAAAAGAAAAAAAAGAGAGTTTTATATCGTCCTCAAGTTGATTGTTGTTCTGCTATCTGATTCTTTACAGACATGGCTTACAATAGAGGTAGTAACAAAAAGGGTAAGGTGTGTGGTTGGTTAAGTCTTATATTAGGTATTGTGTGTGCGATAATAATCGTAGGAGTGATTGTGGGAATGGTGTGGTTGGATAAGAAAGCAACTAACAATGCTTCAAAACCTGGGACTACAACACTAACACCGTGGGAAAAGTTTGAGAAGGATACAAAACACTTGCATGAGGGAACTAACTCAAAAGGGGAACTCTCCACTAATGTCTTCTATTGCTTGCTGAATGAGTATGTTGAAACCATGATGCGAAAAACTGTTATGTGTGCACAAAGATTCCTTCATCAGTGCAAAAAGGGGTCACTTATCATAGTCTTCCTCTAATTTATGGGATAAATTGTAGTTTGCTGCTAACAAGATTCTATAATCAAGAGCATGTGCAATATTTTTATTCAAACTTGGATGTGGTGTTTTCTTTTGTGCCAGTGATTGAGTTTCTGAACAAATTAGCTAAGGAGCATAGTATAAAATTAGTTAGAGGTTTCTTTGAACCAACGCTTACATTTGGGACAGCTTATGCACACCGCAATAATCTGACTTGCTTATTGACACCTGTAGAGAAAAGCTTTTTAGATCACAGTGATGATAGACGCAAAGCATTAAAAGAGCGACTAGAAAAGGGGCTAGAGAAACGCACATTTGCAAATGATTATGCTTACACTGCAATAAAGGTGCAAGGCAAACTAGCTATAGATGCATTACATGTAGGAAGGCTCTGTATATATAGGCCGAAATCTGAACATCACACTTTATTTGTGGGAACGAGTGAATGCAGGCATGTGTTTTTGTTTCAGAGTAAATGGACATTCATGTTAAATGGACAGGATCCAGCGATCCCTGGGATCTATTATATCTGTGGACGTAATGCTTATTACCGTCTCCCTAAGGGATGGTATGGGACATGTTATTTGGGAATAGTTTTCCCAAAGATTTACCAGATTGATGACTTAAAGAAAATACCTAAAACGCCTGAATTACAACATGTTAGACAAAAACGAGAGACAGCAGCTGTTGTCGTTGGTGACATATTTGGAGCCATAATTCCTTCAGTAGTCTTAAACTCCATAAAGATTTGAAAGTTGTCTACTATTTTGGATAACATGCTGACAAATTTTACAGGGGCTATACTCCTGATGGATACTGAATTGCTGCGGAAAGAGCTATGACTCTTCAAAATCGGCTTGCTTTAGACATTCTTTTAGCAAAGAGCGGCGGAGTCTGTAAGATGCTCAACGAGCGTCATTGTTGCTCGTATATACCGGATAATAGTAAAAAGATTAGAGGTATGCTTTCTAACCTAACTAAAGGAATTGCCAGAGTAGGGAGAAGGTTTAGCAATATTTGGAATGGGGTTCTGGCAAAAATATTAGGGGGTCTATTAATTGTTCTGACCTGGTTATTAGGTTTATGGGGAGCATGCAAATTTAATTATAACATTAAAAGACATTGGACAAAGAGGAATAAGAAGAATGAAGAAAGTGAAAGGGAGAAAATGTTTAATGAAATTTGGGAAAGTTCACACAAGGGACAAGATGTTGAAATGCGCAAGGTGAAAAATTAAAGTGAAAGGTCAAAGGGAAAGGTTTGTGTGATGACGAACGTCATCAGAGGAGGGACTGAGATAGCGTAGCTTATCTAATCTATATTAAAATAAATGTTTATGAATTAATGTGTGATATTGTCGCATAGAAACTGTAATAGTAATCCTGCCTAAACGTGCACCTGAAATGTGACCACGGGGAGTGGCCGCTAATGTATACGTAGAGTAATAATGATGACTAAAATGTTTTATGTATTATTATATTGAGCAAGTTTATACTAATTAGCAATAATTGTGTTATTGAATTTGTGCTGAAATCCTTGTAGGCCTTAAGTTAGCATGAGCCGAAGCTTAGCTGCTTGACTCTCATATTAAATGTATTTTTCCTATCTTGCAGTGTGCTGACTCACAAAAGGACACGACCTTTGTTTTTCTTCAAACTAGAAGATGAATGTAACCATGCTAGATCCGTTCCCATGAATTTTTCATTGCTTGTAGAATGATGTTAAAACAAAATGAAACAGTGTAGATTAATGTAATGTACAAGGTCATTCAAACCGGTGAAGACAATGGAGCTACTGACCAAAAGATGTGCAAAGAATTACAGAACGATGAAATCATACCGGACGTGCCACCTTTGAAGACATTGAATAGGAAAACCAATCAGCGACTTGTAAAATAATATGGGGTGAAAGAGTAGGTGACCTAATGTGTTTTCTGATAGGTTAAAGATAGTGGGGTATAACAAACGTCCAATACAATTTTGGGGGAATGTACCACGAAAAAGGGATAAAAACCCATGACACAGGGAGCCATTTATAATTAGGTAGGGAATGCTATTGATTTTATCCAGAAACTGTTTCACCCTGGTGACTTACTTGGTTTTACTTAAACCATCCTTTTCCCTTAGATTGCCCATTTACACTTTACCTCCTTATGAGGGCAGTGCCCCTTTTTGCCACGGAGCTGAGTTTTGACAGATGGCGATTTGACTGATGTCCTGAAGACGAAGACTGAACCTGTGTGCTGACCTAATCTTTGGAGGGTAATTATGACAATGCATATGTGATTTGTCTGTTTGCTTTTCCTTTCTAGGTACCAACTGCTTACTTTTGACAGAGACCATAGTTAGATGTTTTCCAACTTGGTGTTCTAAATCGTTTTGCATGAAGCCCAACATGCTAATGCTAATCAGTGGTTAAGACAGGTGTTCTCTAAACTGACGCAAATAGACAAATGACCGAATCTATGCTTTGTTGAACTGACGCGTTATTGACACTCTGCTAAATTGATCTATGTCCACGCCGTGTTATGGTTTGATGTTTGTGATTCTCGCTTTGATGAAATCTTACCAAAGTTGCCATATCGTGACTATGCTATTATGTTTCTTGGTTTTGAGATTGACGCACCTGCTTTTAGATTTGTAAACAATAGGGAATAAAACTCATAAAATTCTACTAAACTGGTGTGGTTATTCATGACTGAAAGGTCATGGTAGTGTTTTGAATTGATTAATGACTTTGACTAAAGTGAAATGTATTGTTGTGATAAATATTGATGACATCATAGACGTATTGATTGACATATTGATTAGCTATCTCGTCCTAAGGTGTCTCTCAACTGGTTCAAAAGATTCATTGGCCTAAAACGAGTCCTGATGTGTAATACATTTTCATAAAGGGAAGCGTTATCAGTAGCATGTGTTGTTTATAGTGCTTAGAAAGGCAGAAGTGAAATCACACATGACTGCTACTGTCTCTTTGAACTAGTGCTTGGAACCCTGTGGCATTTTGTGTAATGTTTGTGTGCTCCTAGTCTCCTATTATCTTCATAGGCCTCAATGATGTTCAACACGTGTTATCATGATGACCTTTCACCTGTGGATTCCTGTAGAAACTGATTACATTTCTTAGTGCTTTAAGGGAGACTGAGCAGGAGGGCCATGGATGAGATAAAGAAACACTGGCACAACATGCACTATCACACCAAAGAAAAGCTGGCCTGAAACAGGAAAACAGCACAGGCAACAGTTGTGTGTCTGTGTTTGTGTTTGGGGGGGGGGCGTGATCACTCACCAACAGCTCATGGCAACAGATCACATATGGTTGCTATCAAAGTGCCAGAAGGGTTAGTAAACTTCAAGGCCAGGACAAAGTTGACCATGAGAAAGAGTTAACCCCAGGTAAGTAAATCTGCATACCTGCATATGTAGCAAAGACTCTTCTCAGTGAGGTGCATAGCTCTAATCTCCAGTTCATGTCCAATTGCATATCCTCCTCCATGTAGAAATTGTTAACTCCATTTCTAATATCCACCCACTGAACTGGGCACAACCATTACAGACAAATGGTATTCAGAGTGTCAGGATATCTGCCTGTCCCTTGAATATCGGCCCTCATTATGACTGACCGCTGAAGTCCCGCCAGCCACAAGACCGCTAGTGATATTAATTGATATAAATTGGGTGGAGAGCCACCAGCAGGCATACTGGCGGTTGGCGGTGCAGTGAAGGTTGCTCTGCTGACAACGCAATGTCAACACAACACTGCCACGCCTATTACGACTTAGTAGTAGGTGTGGCAGTATTGTGTTGACCGGGCTCTGGCAGCAGAGCAAGCGCCATGGACTCCATTCCCTCCCGGACGACCACCGCGACCACCAGGTAAGGTGATCTACCGATAGGGGAGGGGGAGAGGGGTGTCGAGTGTTGTGTGCATGAATGGGTGTGTGTGTTTGTGTGAATGATTGTGCGTGTATGTATGTATGTGTGATGTGTGCCTGCGTGGATGTACAGGGGTGGGGAGTTTGTGGGGGGTTTGGAATGGGGATCAGGGGTGGGGGGTTGGAATGGGAGTCGGGGGATGGAGGGTGTCAGAGCTTGGGGGGTGAGGGGCTTCAGATGGGGTTTGAGATGGGGGGAGGGTCCTACATGGATGGGGGGTTGGGGAATCCATCAGCGGCGACAGGAATGAGCGTTCCTGTTGCCAGTATCGTTACCACCAGGGATTCGTGGCAGGACTGCCGCCACGGAATCCCTGGCAGTAAGGATGCACAAAATACTGTGGGCGGTGTTAGGTGGACCGCTGGGTCAAAGGTGGTCAACCTTCGGCCAGGCGGTCCTACCACCCTGGCGGTACATATGGTGAACTGGCTGCAATACAGCCAGTTCACTTCCATTGTCAAAATTTGGTGGTCCTGCACCACCACGCTGTCGGTGGTCTGGCCGCCACCGCGGCGCAGCAGGACCACCAGGGTCATAATGACCCCCATAGTGTCCAGTAGACGTGAAATGTTGCATACTGTGACAATAATGAGTCACATAAGTGCAATTCATGTAAATGTCAGTGTAAGGAACACAGCAGTTGTAGCGCTGCCTTTGCAGCAATACTCGTGTATAATGTGTCACAGCTTTACGAGTCCTTTCACACATAAAAATGACTAAGTCATACTTAGCGCCACAACATATGAAAGGTTCATCCGTGCGCGTGTCACATACAAACTGCTTGAGTCTA